>NC_056619.1:26865850-26865930 GCF_018340385.1 Cyprinus carpio
GAATATCTCAAAAATCAAAGTATCGGCTTTATCTCAGATGTTTCTCTGGAGAAATTAAAAAAGGATACAAACGAGTCAAC
>NC_056619.1:26866647-26866811 GCF_018340385.1 Cyprinus carpio
GGACGACTGCGATAAGACGGTGAGATCCGGAGTCATTCGGACCAACGATAATCACTGGATCAGCCGCCCTGAAACTGATAGATACAACTTCATCTGCATCCAGTGAGTGCTGGAGAGTCACTGATTACATGTGATCCAGATTACAAATATTCAGTACTTGTAAT
>NC_056619.1:26866945-26881046 GCF_018340385.1 Cyprinus carpio
TCATATAGTAATTCATTATGTGGGTTTCTCTTTTTAACTTATCACAATCTGTGTTTTTTTAATGTGGTTGTCAGTGGTTTAAAGATTTTATTATTTCATAGGTTGGTATCTTAGCATTATTCAGTTAATGAAATATTTTTTTACAAATAATGTACATTAAAATGTGTTACTGTAATGCAACTTAAATCCTGTAAACATAAAATATTGCTGTCTGTAGATTTTTAACTGAAAGTTCGGCAACCACAGCGCTTTTACTGTAATTTTATGTATTTTCAGTGTATTTTCAGACGAATCACGACACACGTCAGCTTCAAGGATCTTCATGTGTTTTTATAACGATTGTAGAAATCTAATAACAATGATAAGCGAATGCATATCTGATGTTCTGGATCTGGTCAGATGTTCCACGTCTGCATCCTTTATTGAGACTGATTCTGTTTTCCTCAGAAATGGAGAAATCACATTGATGCTGTTCTGCTCACAGTGAGTGAGTGTTTAAATGAGTGCTTGACTAGTACTATGCTGATAGTTAGTGTTAGTGCTGTCACAACTAAAAGAGGTTTCAGTCAACATTCAAGTTCAACAAGATGCAAAGCATTCAGTTTGTTCACTGAAAATCAAAACACTGGAAATGCACCACATTCATGTTGTTTAACTTAAAAATGCACTCAGTGTTCTTCCACTCAGAGCTCCACAGTGTCACCAATCCTGTGGAAACACTGAAGTACAAAAGCACCATTCAGAGCACTTTATCAAACACATACTGAAACTCTGAGCTCTCTGAAATAAGTGTGGATATAATGAGGGAGATCTAGAACAAAATTCTCTCTCAGTCGTGCTCAGTTCGTCTCCGCGTCAGTATCACGTTGTGAATCAGAAGGATGAAACTGACTTTTTTGAAGCCTGTAGAGATAAATGCGAGAGAGAAACACACAGATCTTGGTCACTATCAATGACATGAATGAACAGACCATGACATAAAACGAAGCTCCTACATGTAGAGAAGATCAGGTGCTGACCGCGGTCTGGATTGGGCTGCAGGACACATGGATTTGGTCTCTGAGTAACTCTGACTTCTACAGTAGAAATGGAGTCTCGAAAGTTTAGGAAGTGGCATCCAAGCACAACCAAAGTGGGAGATGGAAACTGTGTTTATATGTGAACAATGATGGACAATGGCATGATGACCAATGTGCTACAACAAGACATTTCATCTGCTATAATGGTGAGATCAGATGTATGTTTCATATCTGATAAACTTTGCACTATTAATTAACCAAATTGACACTATTATTAAAGCTGCTTGTAGCTGAATTGAATTGGTTTCTGAGTTTTTGATTTCTTTTGTGGTTCTTACATGTTTTTTTATTATCTGTTAATTTATGAATTATTTTTTGAAATTTATGTTTTTTGAATTGATGAAATTTTTTTTATTTTAAATTTTTTTGTTTTAAGGAAACACTTTCAGTTTTGAATAATGAACCACAACTAGATTTGTCTTTTTGTTCTTGGAGAATGAGAGAGGAGAAAGAACATGTATTTAATTCTCTCTTAAATCAATATCAGACAAATGTCTTTCTCTTTAAAGGCAGCAGTAAAGGATTAGATCCTGTGCAGAAGAACAAAAAAGAAGCGGGACTGAAGCTCAGAATTACTGCAGACAGAATCACACAGATCTGGCCAGTGAGGAATGAGAGTAGAGAATAATCAGATCAGAACATCATAAACCAGAACCTAACTTCACCTAATCAAGCCTGGATCGGTCTGTACAGATCCTGGGTTTGGTCAGACAACAACAACTTCATATTTAAACACTGGAAAACTGATGAACCCAATCACGAGATGGCAATAAAGCATCTGTGTATCAACTGGTATCAGTGATGAAGGAGGATGGGACAGACGAGCTCTGTTCAGATCAGCATCTCTTTGTGTGTTATGATGGTGAGTAGATCAGTGATGTGATATTACACAAACTCTCTCATCATTACAGTATGACTGCACTATTCCTTTAACCAGCAATTCCCAAACTTTCTGTGAACTTTCAGTGAAAGTAGTTCTTGAAGTCTTTAAATTAATGTTTCAATAATTTGACAAAACATTCACACATTTATGGTTCTCTGATGTCAGTTAAGGATCACAAGACATGCAGCTAAACAAATAAAATAATATAACTTCTATTATAAAAATGAAAACAAATATTACTGTTGTTAATTCTCTGCCATGTGACAATATTAATATTGATGCTTTAAATTTTCAGTTTCAAACTTTTAAATCCTCAGGCTTTTGTTTTGTGAATACTAGTGAAAGCTGTAAACTTCTCTGTCCACAAAAGTTGGAAATTATGCAAATTGCAAATAAAGTAGACTGGCTTTACACACATTGTTTCAAATGCACATTAAACTCCGTGTTAATGTGAAGCAGCATTTATTGTGAATTGAGACGCTAAAAGCACTGTTTTAGAAGCGTCGCGTGTAAATGAACACAGTGCCACGCTTCACTCTGAAACACACATCAGACTTTGATTTGATTTGATAATCACACTAAGCTATATCAAGATTTCAAGATTAATTTTGATTAATTTGTGCAGCCTTCATTTTAATATATATATATATATATATATATTCTCATTTGGTTTTATTAATCGCCATTTACAAACTCAGGAAGCCTGTTTGGGAAACTCTGCTGCTTTAACTCAGCACTCTTCATATGAGTTCCTGTGTTTAAATGTTTCACTTTCTGTTTGTAAGGTAGATAAACTGGTTCTGATCCGGCAGAATAAGAGACGTGGACTGGAAGCTCTGAGATACTGCAGAGATAGACATGGACTCCAGGTCGGTGGATTCGAGCAGATAGCAGCGGTGATGAATGTGACCTCGAGCGCCTCTCCGACCACGCGTGGCTGGGCTCCGCGCCACTCCTGCACAGTGGGGATCTGGTTCTGGGTCAACGGTCAGACCGCAGGCTACAATCAGTGGGCTTCGTAACTACACTGGACTGATGACCGCGATAAGACGGCCTGATCCGAGTCATTCAAAAAAGCGAGCAATCACTGGATCAGCCGCCTCTGAAACTGATAGAAACAACTTCATCTGCACCCGCGGAAAGTTGAGAGTCACTGATTACATGTGATCCAGATTACAAATATTCAGTACTTGTAATTAGATTACACTACATTTTAAAATGCCTATAATTAGAGGACCGTTACTTTCTTATGGATTACACGTTCACACAATGCCAGTAAATTATTCATTTAATTATAAAGTAATCAAAAAGTAACTAGAATACATCACTTAAAATGTGAAATCTAATGGATTGTGTTACTAAATAAAGTTTTCATTATGTACTTTGTAACCAATAACAGACTAAATGTGTATATAATATAATATAATGTTATAATATACCCACTGTGAGTCATATAACAGATTATGAAAATTTGGACTTCTGATTAAAATAAATTAAATTCCAGTTTACTTTGTAAAGCTTCCTCTTTTCTACAATACATACTGTTTTTCAGAAAAATGTATATTTCATAGTTACGATCATGAAGTTTTCTGTTATTGGACTCAAATCATCTCCATTTAAAGTCTTTAATGTCTATTTGTACTGTCATGTTTTCACTTGTTTAAGATCAATTATTTGATTCAGTTTCATGACTCATGAGGTGATGGAGACAAACATTTACTGTGAGCTTTTCATTTGACTTGATTATTATTTTTTATTGTATGTTATTTAGTACTAAGCACTTACATTTACTTTTCTGAAAATAACATGTTCAGTAAACTTCATCTAAAATGACTGATAATATATTCATAATTTTAATACAAGTGGGAGAGCATTGCGTTACCAAGTGCAAGGTTGGGGGTTCGATTCCCCGGGAACACATGATAGGTAAAAATTGATAGCCTGAATGCACTGTAAGTCGCTTTGGATAAAGCATTCGCTAAATGAATAAATTTTAAATTTAAATCTCTGTAAATATATTCATAATTTTAATACATGCAACTTGATATGAGACATGAGTCTCTAGATGGACGCTGGGATGGAAAATATTTAAGATGCTCTTATATATGTGTCATGTTCAGTTTTGGTTTTAGTTTCATTTTGATAGGACTTTTAGGTTTGCATCTCATTGTTTCCTGTGTATTCTTTCGGTTTGCTTGGTCGTCATGGTTTCTAAGTATGTTCTTATCTGTCACTATAGTTACTGATTATGTTGTTCACCTGTGTCTCATTAATTTCCTTCATTACTGTGTATTTTTTTATTCCTCTCACTTGGCACTGAAGACTATGAATATTTTTGACTCTACAAAATGAGTGTGATGTGTCTTTGTATAAAATCATCTACAATGAATACATATAAACATAAATGGAAAAATGTAACAATTTTATATAATGATAATAAATATGGAATATTTGCACTATATTTGAACATCAGCAGAAGCATTTAAATAAAGTGGTGTAAATACTGTGGCAAATTACAGGTCTAACAGATAAAAAGTTTTTTTCTAACTGAAATTTTTCTACCTAAATTAGGCTTAATTAGATTTTATTTGAGTTGATGTATTTTATATGTTTTAATATCCCTGTTTCCAACCACAGCTTTTTAATCAGAGGAAACACTCAGCTTCTGAAGATTTTGCATATTTTACCTGAAAAGCGCTCCTGGTTTCCTGGTTTGATTGTTTGTTTGTTTTTTGTTTTTTGTTTTGTTTCTTTTTTTTTTCTTTTTTCTACCATCGTCATTATTTTAGAATATTACATAATTCAACATTTCCCGTTTGTCATGTGGCTAAAATAAACTAGCCAAGCATGATCTGGCACAAGAAGTTCAAATTTCATTGGACACTAATGTGAAGTGGAGCCGTCATTTTCCGTTCTTATTCATAAATCATTTGAAAATTACATGGACAGACGGGCTTGTGGAGCGATCTGCATCTGCGGTTTGTCTCGTTTTGTAAATCAAATTTCATCGCTGAGAAAATGGATGCTAAATGACTACAAAAGCACTGCACAAAACCGTGTGGGAGTGGGTTCCCAGCTAACAGGGAACGTTCCCTTAACTTTCACTAACGTTATGTAAAAGTTATATAAATGTTAGAAAAAAAAACATTCCTGACATAATGTTTCTGGAACAGTTTTATAATGTTTTCATATTTAAAATACATTGTTGTAATGTTGAGAAAGGCGTTCTCATAGCTGCTTGTTTACCTATAGCGTCTTTATGGTGTTATTTTTATGACTGACGATGTTCTCATAACAATGTTCTTGTAATGTATTTATTTCATAATTAGACAAATGCATTCTTAAAACTACCATTATTGGAATGCCTTCATTTTAGAAGTGAACAGAAGTACGAGTGTGACCAGTCCCCAGACAGCATGTAATGTCGGTGACTTGGCTGGCCCATAAACAGACTTCGGCATGTGAGAGTGTTATCGGGCGAGTGTGGCCTGCTTCATCTCGTACTTTGTAATGTTTGTGATCGGCTGTAAAGCTTATGACCCGATTAGTCTCGGAGTCTACCATTACCTGTATGTGAAATTGCTGTGTGCCATGTTTGAGCAGTTTGGATGCAAACAAAACCATGGATTACTTACCAAAGGAGAAATATGGATGTATGAATAACCTGATAAAACACTTCTGGTAAGCATCGATGAGCATTTCTTTTGGTAGAATCAGCACCGGAGTGCTGAAATGATCAACAGATCAACTACATTTGCATCTACTAGAGTGTAATCTTTTTCAAGCATTACATATTGCAGGGTTCACTGATATTTTTTCTGCATAAGCGATGACTGGTACTAAGTGTTTATTAATTTACTTCAATGTATAGTAACCAGAATTCTCTCTGTGTCTTTCACGTTCATGGGACCTCTTACTTTTGTTTCTCAGGCAGCACTCAAAGAAAGTGCTTTAAAAGTCTTTGGTAAAGTAACCCAACAAGTTTTCCTCAGGTATGGACGGTATGAGAAGGGGGACTAAATACTTTTTCATAAATATTTTTGGGTGAACTCTCTTTAATTAGCATACTACACACTAAATATTATTAATCATACTGGGCACAGACCCACTTATTGTGCTGTCACTGCAGTTAAAGCTATGAAATATAAGACTCAAATACCCATGTGTGCTACAACATAAATTTAATGTAGTTCCACAATGATGCATTACGTTAGACCTTTACTAATAGATGCTTTATATTATTTGCTCTTTACAGGTGCAAATAAAAAGCTCCCAAACAAAGAAGATGTCACGGTTAAGATGTGGAAAGACATGTTACACCACTGAAACCATAAATCCTGAGTAATTTGAATATGGGCAACAACCGAGGAAAAGTACCCATTGTTTTACTTAAAAATTAGTAATGGTAATAGTAATAGTAAATGATTAGATAAATAAATAAAAGTACAAAATGGTTTTAATTTTAAAACTCTGACATTTACTAATGTGTTATTCAAAAAAAAATGTTTTTTCTTCTTTTTTGCTGTAATTGCATAGTTTTGTAAATAATTTTGTTCTTACAGGTACCAGAATTAATCCAGTGAGTGCCTTTACTTTTCCAAACGTAATTTATCATAATCACTGCTGGAGTTAGGGTTCATAGCGGTAGTAAACATTTTGGCAGTGTATCAGATTTTGAGTCTCTAAAGGTTGGTTAACGGTAAAGAAGATATTCAAAGATCTGGGCCGCCGATATATGTGTCGTTCAGTGTCGGGCTGATTCTGGCTTCATGTTTCGGCAGACTTTCCGTTTTCAAAGATGATAGAATGCTGGGTTTCTATAGCGTTCATAAACCGAAGCGTTCGTGGTTACATAAGTAATACTAATCTTTAAACATTTTGAACTGATTTAATAATGAAGTTTTCGTCATAAGTTCCTTCATTAATGTGTAGGATGGAATGTTCCTTGTAGCGTTCACTGAAACCTCAGAAAAAATGTTCTTAATACGCTAAAAAAACTTTCTGATTTCATGGCGTGCGCAAAACATTCCGGGACAAATAACATTTTCCTGAAATGTAAATGTTGGTAAAACGTTCTGACAACTGGAATTTTTTGTTGGCTGGGTTATGAGTGACTTATGAACGTATGAATGGCTTGTTGTCTATGTTTGAACATCGTGCAGAAGCATTTAAATAAAGTGCGCTGTAAATAATGTGCGCAGCATTAACGAGTCTACAGATCACCAAAGATCCTTTTCAAAATAGTTCGGATCGACAGTCAATCAGAATTTTTCGGCGCGTTATTGCCAGTATCAGCTGGCTTCTCTAAATGGAACACAAATTAGATCTGGTTACTCTTGACAAACTAGCTAAAATAGCTCATTCAGATTCGTATTTTCAGTTGAAATTGCATTATTCAGTCGCGGAAATTATCCTGTTTCCAGACCAGAGCATGAGTCGCTAGAGCTCCACACGGAAACACTTCATCTCTCTTCTGAAGTTGAATTACAGAGTCCGTGAGTCGACCGCGCTGACGTCAAGAGCTGACGCAGAGAAGACTGGCTGGATTTTATTTACACTACACTGAATCCAATCACCATGCGATCCTCGACGACCTCTGGACAGATCAAGCAGATCCGGCATCAGCAGTCCGATAAGAAGCACGTTTTCACTTATATTTTCAGTCTGTATGTGGACAACATCCGGATACAGCTCACATGTCTATCTAGGATTAAACGATCAGCCTCTGTCTCTTCTGCCGCGCAGTACGCTTTCAACTCGCAGTTTAGTCTCGATCAGAAGACTGTAGGACATTCACATTACATAGTTAACTGACATTTTACAAATCAAAGAAATGGCGAAGCAGTGTACCACAGTCTAGAAATTATAATTTACCAAACGATCGTGGTATAACCACTGTCAAAATCGGACAAAAACAAGTAAAGATTAAGTCATGTTTGTAGCTCCTGGAGAGTTTCGACTAAGCGGATTCACTGCGCCATGGATGTAGCACGGCTTATAATTTATGTTGTGACATCACAGTGAGAAGCATTCAAAATTCTGCATCTGCGTCATAAACAGACTCCCCTAAGCTGGACCCGAAAGCCAGATAGAGGTTACCATGGTATGCGGGGTGGTGATTTCACTCAAATGTTATTATAGTTTGAAATATTCAAATAAAAACTATTGTAAAATATAAAATCATCAAGAAATCAGTGATTTGTCAAAAGATTAAAAAACACTAAAGTTGTTTGCATTTAAATGTTAATTTTAATGAAATCACCAAATATACTTTGTGCTAAACACTTAAACTAAAAAGACTTTAAATTGTGACTGCAATCTCACAAGTAGTGAAAGAGCTTCCTTTCATAATCACTGAGCTTAATAGTTCAGGTCGTATAAAATCACTATTAGAAGAATATCACATCATCAAGACATAAAGATTTTGTAGAAGTTTATACTTTTTCCATGTAGTAATTAGATCACCAACATATTGCCTCTATTGTCAATTTGAGACTGAATCACACAAGTAAGAGATTTAATCTACAATATCTACAAGTTGTTGTTCAGTTCTGTCAAAAAAACTACAGAATAATAATGGTATATTAAAATAAGAGTAGAATATATATATATATATATATATATATATATATATATATATATATATATATATATATATATATATAAAATTAGTTGTTGCACATATTGCTATTGTAAATAAATTTTGTATGCTTCCCAACTCAAGCTCAGTGCTTTACTGTCAAATGTGCATTTCCGGGAAATAAACGTGATATTCTGATATCTGTACAAAGATGCGAACGAGCTGTTTAAACCAAACGCAACAAAGCGAATGTTCTTTCACTACTTTTGTCCTGATGACTATGGCGAGTATTTTGTGACAGAGCGAAGGCTAAGCAGGAGAAGGAGCAGTCAGTCTGTGTCATTTTTTGAATGGGATTGATAGGGAGGGCAGACGACACACCCGCGGCGACGTCACTGTTGGGACCAGTCATAGGCGGCGACGTGACGGCGGCGTATGTAAGAAATTTATCAAAGATGGTACGTGTACTAACAGGGGCTTAGATTACACGTGCATGAAAACCAGAAACATTTGGAAACATGAAGACATTAAACATACGATTGTGACAAGATATGGGTTATTTGTTTTTTAAAGTCTAATAAATAAAGTAGCCTATATGAACAATGCAGTGCTGATTGACATATAGCATTTATTACAGTATAGAAACTATTCCGCCTTATTATGTGATCAAAACAAAGTGTTTGTAGTATATAAATCATTATTATTTCGTTTTTGTATATTTGTTGTATATTTATAAGCTAGTTATTAGATAGAAATTAGAGTTGACTATATACTACCAGTCAAAAGTTTTTTGAACAGTAAGATTGTTTTTGGAGTTTTTAAAACGTCTATTCTGTTCACAAGCCTGCATTATTGATCCAACCGTACCAGCAAAACAGTAACCTTTGAACATTTTTTAAACTAGGCTATTAAATTAACGGTTTCTATTTGAAAATATTCTAAAGGTAATTTATTAGATTTTAAAGCTCATTTTTAGCAGTATTCCTCCAGTCACACGGATCCTTCAGAAATCATTCTGATATTTGATTTGGCTGCTCAAAAAACCATTTATTACTTATGATGATACTGAAATAGCTGGTATATTTTTTTCAGGTTTCTTTGATTAAATAGAAAAGGTTCATCGAAGAAGAATTTATCTGGAATAAATCTTTTGTAACATTATAAATGTCTGATCACCACCCCCCCCCCCCTTTGGTATGAGGTAGCGTAATCATAGTGTTATATGTTACAAAAGCTTTTAATTTCAGATAAAGGTGATCTTTGGATCTTTCTATTCATCAAATGAATCCTGAAAAATGTAACTCAAAAACTGTTTTTTTAATATTTGATAATAATAATAATTGTCAATGATTCTGAACAGCAAATCAGCAAATTTAAATGACTTCTGAGGATCATGTGCCACTAAAGATTTTTTGTTTACTTTTTTTGGAGCTCTGTTATTTATATTTTGATTTTTTTTTTTTTAATTTATTTTTTTTTTTTATTTTATAATGTTTTTTTTTAAACTTTGTATGTTTTTTTTTTTTTTCTTTTTTTTTTGTACCGGTTAATTTATACTTTTATCGTAGTGTTTTTTTTTTATTCTATTGTTTTTATTCTTTTATTTTTTTTTTTTAATGCTTTTTTTAAGTTTTTTTTTTTTTTTTGTTTTTTTTTTTTTTTGTTTTTTAGAATTTTTTTTATGTTTTTTTTTTTGTGTTTTGTTTTTATGGTTTTTCGGTTTTTTAGATTATTTTACTTTTTTTTTATTTTTTATTTTTTTTTTTAATATTATCGTTTTTTTTTTTTTTTTTATTTTGTTTATTTTTCTTTTTTTTTAATTTGTAGACTGGCTTATTTTTTTTTTAATTTTTTTTTTTTTTTTATTTTTTCGTTTGTTTTATTTTTACCTTTTTTTTTTTTTTTTTTAATGTTGTTTATGATTGTTTTTTTGTTTTTATTTTGTTTTTTTTTAATTTGTTGTTTTTTTTTTTTTCTCTGGTTTTTTTTTTTTTTTTTTTCTTTTTTTCTTTTTTGTTTTTTTTTTTATTTTTTTTTTTTTGTTGTTCTAAATCTAAATGGATAGAAAGAAGGTGAAAAAGTACTTCTGCAGATTAGAAATAAAGATCTACAATCGAGTAACTCAGTCCTTTCACTAATGATTAATGGTGCTGAATGCACAGATCCTACTCTAATAATTTTTTTGATAAAATAACACATTTTATTCCCCACATTGACAATGATTGGAGAGATTGTTTTGATGCTGACTTGCATATTGAAGAACTTGACTCAGGTTCAAAACCTTAAGTTAAACAAACCTCCTGGCCCTGATGGCCTCACAGCTAATTTTTACAAATTCTTTTGGAATGATATCAGAATAATATTATATAATGCTTTTTGTATGAATCCATTGAGAAGACGGTTTCTTTGGCCCCACCTATAAATCAGGGTTCGATTACATTAATCCTAAACCAGATAAAGATATGAGATATATGGATAATTTTCATCCAATTAGATTGCTTAATAATGATTATAAAGTTTTCACACATATATATGTTAATAGATTAAAAGTGGGCATTAATAATTTCATTAATGAATCACAATCAGGCTTTCTTAAAGGAAGATCTATTCATAATAATATAAGGTTGGTGATGGATTTGGGGGAGTACTGTCACTTGACAGTTTCTCTCCCTTTTGGTACTACACAAAGATTTCAGATTGGCCGTGGAATAAGGCAGGGTTGCCCATTGTCCCCTCTTTATTGATTTGAGCTGTAGATATGCTGTCCACTCTGGTTAGTCAGGATGTATCTGTGAAGAAATGAAATGTATTTGGGAAAACCTTAGCAAACAGTAAGCTAGCAGATGATACAACATTATTTTTACAAAACAAAGACCAAATTCCTTTTAGCTATCTCTCTAATCAATTATTTTTGTAAAGCTCCAGGCCTTGAACTAAATCATTCCAGTTAAAGAGATGGTGAAATATCTAGGCATGTCTATTTCCAAAGATTCGAAGATTAGTATGAAAGAAAATTTTGAAAATAAAATACAAAAAGCCAGTGGTGTCTTGAATAGCTGGTTACAGAGAGATGTATCTATTTTCGGGAGAGAATTCTTCTTGCAATCTAAAGGTGAATATCTATCTAGACTGATCTATCCAGCCTCTCTTTAGCTCCCTCTTCAGGTATTATAAAAAATAGCAATCAAAAAAATGTATGACTTTATCTGGAGCGAGTATGTGAGCGTGAGCTGAGCGGGAAGAATTTGCGCTCCACGCTCAAAGTATTTTCATAATTAATCGCCCACGCTCCGCTCCTGGGTTCAACTTTCCGCTCCTCGCTCCACTCCCCCAATTAGGCTTATACGTCTCGCTCAGTTTTCGCCCACGCATTTATTTTTTTTTTTTTTTTGAATAACACCCAGTCTAGAATCAGAGAAGATGATGTAGAAGTAAAAACGAATACGCAGTACTATAGAGAAAGAACATCCATACTTTATTGGCATTTTGACACTGAAACAGCCCAAACAATAGCTCACTTTAAAACAAAGCAAAATAAAAAAAAAAAATAACTGTGGAATGAGGCTAAATTAACTAAATTATCAATTGAAAACCTTATATTAAATTACAAAACGAAAAAACCTAACATTCAAATAAAATAAATCACAAACTAGAATATGAAGTTAAACAAACTCACCCAAACGGAAAAATATAGATCTCTTTTAGCGACCCCCTCGCGATTTTTAGCCTATATTATTATTGAGAAATAGGCTAGGCCTACTGAAAGAAAAAAATGCTGGCTGGTTGAACAAACAGCTACTGTCATAAATAAATTATCAAAATGAAAAACATTATGATAAAATCCATGAAACGAAAACATATAGATTAAATAAAATAAATAAATCACAAACTAAAAATATGAAGTTAAACAAATTGCCAAACGAAAAAATAAAGATCTCTTTTAGTGACCACCTCGCGATTTTTTAGCCTATATTAATATTGAGAAATAGGCCTACTATGAACAGAAAAAAATGCTGGCTGGTTGTAATACGTAGCGACGTCCATCATATCGGAGCGAGATGCAATTATGACAAATCTCCAGGGGTCGGTAAAAATATAGTTAAAATCATGTGATAAATTAATCATAATCCGATCATATAATACTTTATATAAATGTTTCTGAAAGTACTAATAAAAACAATACAAAATCTGCAAATAAATGCAAAAATATGAAGTTAGAAACATTTGGAGTCCCCCTCCGTCTCCTGACAGTGGTTTGGTCCTGGGACCCTAGCTCGTGATTGGTAAACTGAGCGATAGTGGAGCGTTTCGGAGCGAGAGAAAATCTACCCAGCAACTCCAACATTTGAAAAATCCGCATCCTCCGCACCTAGCAAAATCATCATAACTCTGCTCCCTCGCTGCGCTCCCACTCCGCACCGCTCACATACTCTGATCTGGAGGCACAAAACTCATTATATGAGAAAATCTGATATTATCGAAGGGTACGAAGAAGAAATACATTAGATCATACATTTGATAAAAACACTGTTATATATTTCAGAACAGCCGATCTAAAATTTACTATTCTCCCCGTAAAAGAAATGCAATTTAAAATATTAAATGAGATCTATCCCTTTAATAAATATCTACATTCAAAATTTACTTTTGAGAATGAGCCCTGTTATTTATGCAAATATTTAGTTAAAGATACAGAACATATATTTTTACATGTAGTTTGTCTCATTGTTTTTTGGAAAGCACTGCAGGACTGGATGGTAGAGAAGGGTCCTGCTGATGGTTTCACTCGAACCTTACAAGATCTAATGTACGGAATAACCAAAGAGGGTTTTGTTTTGTATGATTTGATTAATAATATTGTATTATTAGCAAAATACTTTATACATAAATGTCGATATTTTAAATCCTTTCTGTTGTTTATTTTATTTCAAACTGATCTAAAATACTTCTCAGATGCCCTTAGTAAAAATGAAAAATCGAAATCATTGTACACTATTTAATTTTGTTTGTATTGATAATTTGGTTTGTAATTATGATATATATATATATATATATATATATATATATATATATTAATATATAGATATGATATATATATAATATGTATATATATATATATATAATTTATTTACCTATTTTTTATTTTATATTTTATGTCTCTGATATGGAAATGTTATATGTTTTGTCTGGAGCTTATTATGGTTCTATTGTGTTGAGCCTTCCATACCAGAATCTTTTTTGTATACCAATTAATGCCAGTTTGTTGTATTCAGTTTTTTTACTTAATAATAAAAAAAAAAATTACAAAAAATAAATGACGCCTGATATATATATATATGTCGTATAGAACAAAGTCGTTCTGAGCAAACATGCTTAGGTTTATGAATTTATAATATTTGGGACTCTAATCAGCCATTTTAACTGAAAGATAAAGACTGCGATATTAATGTTGTCCACTAGATGGAGCAACAGGATTTTTGGCTCATTATCGAGAAGTTTTCATCATTATGACAATCAGTCTGTGGTCATCATTTAATTAACTGATTGTCCTTTTCATGA
>NC_056619.1:26882044-26899991 GCF_018340385.1 Cyprinus carpio
ATAAAAAGGAATCAAAACCAAAAAAAGAGAAATTTGGCCCCAAATTCACCCCTCTGTGCTCCCTTCCGATCACCATTAGAGGGAACCATACCAGAGTGCAAACCCATCTTTTCGGACTTTTCCCCAATGCCCCATGCCTGAGACTGGGCAAGGCAAGGCAAGTTTATTTATAATAGCCCCTTTCATCCACAATGGTAATTCCAGTGCTTTACATGAAAGTAAAATAATCATTAAAAAATATTAATAAAATAATCACAAAAATAAAACAAGGAGTTTCAAAACTTTGAAAATGACTTAAAAATTAATTTAAAATGAATTTAAGACAATCATTTCAGGCTGCATGAAATACAGTGCAATTGATTTCAGACATCGCACACTGCTCATTCAATAAATGCACAACTAAACATGAGTTTTGAGTCTAGATTTAAAAGTGGCTAATGTTTTAGAATATCTGATCTCTTCTGGAAGCTGATTCCAACTGCGGGCGGCATAGTAACTAAAAGCAGATTCCCCTTGTTTTGTGTGAACCCTTGGTATTTCTAACTGACTCATCCTATGATCTGAGTGCTCTGTTAGTTTAATTCAGTGAACATATCTGCAATATATTTTGGTCCTAGGCATTGATGATTTATAAATGAGTAAAAGTACTTAAAATCAATCATAAATGTAACTGGAAGCCAGTGTAAGGACCTGAGGACTGGTGTGATATGCTCAGAATTTTTTGGTTCTAGTCAGAATCCTGGCAGCAGTGTTCTGGATTAGCCTGCAGCTGTCTAATGGTCTTCTTGTGAAGGTCGGTGAGGAGACACATTACAATATCCACCCTGCTGGTGAATAAGGCATGAACAAGTTTTCTCTAAGTCTTGACTGGAAACCATCTAATTTTTGCAATGTTTTTTTAGATGATAGTGTGCTGATTTATCTACTGCTTTGACATGACCACTGAAACTAAGGTCTGTCTCCAGAATCACAACAAAGATTCCTGACTTGATTTTTCCTTGAAAACTCATCTTGTTCCAAATGCAACACTTCATTTCACGAAGTTTGGCACATCCAATATAATCATCAATACATTGGCAGAGGGAGTCATGGGGTGTAGTCATTTGGGCGATAAGCTAGGTAAATCTGTATATCATCAGCATAGCTGTGATAGGCAATTTGGTTCTTTCTAATTATTTGACTTAGTTGGGAGCATATACAGGCTAAACTAGAGCGGTGCAAAGATTGAGCCTTGTGGGAAGCGCCAGTCATGGATGTCCACTTAGACCTTATTCCTCTCATATACTAACATAATAAACCTCTCCCTTCTAGGTATTGACCTGAACCATACGCCCGACCCAGTTTTACAGTCTCTGTAGAAGGATGTTTTGATCGACAGTGTCAAAAAAGAAGCACTGAGATCTAGTAATACCAGTACTGATCTTTTGGCCAGAATTCAGAATTTAAGGGAGATAGCAGTTATTATCTAAAATCAAGCCATGTCTCGTTGCTGTGATGCAGTCGGAAACCCAGATTGGAAAATGTTCCAGGTATCCATTTGAGTTTAAGTATTGTTCAGTCTGGATAATAGTAACAACCCTTTTCTATAATTTTGACTATAAAAGGAAGATTTGATATGGTCCTCTAATTGCTCAAAAAAAAAAAGGTGTTATCAAGATTTATCTTTTTCAGAAGGGGTTTAACAACTGCAGTTTTTAGTTAAGTTTGGAAAAGTTCCAGAAAGAAGTGAGGTGTTCAACCATTTCTAAGAGCGCAATGCGACGCAAGGCGCAGCCCTAGTGTGTTTGCTAGTTTCAGTCCCAGCGCCGTTTCGCATTTTCCCATCCAGCCGCCACGTTGTTTAATTCCCTGGGCGTGCTGGTTAAAAAAGAGGTGTGTTCAGGCTGGCGCATTGCTATTTTAAGGAGCTGAAAATAGGACTGCGCCATAGACCAACAACAAACCTGGTCTAAAGTCTGGCGGATTGTTTTTTCTTTGTCATTTAACGAGCGTGTTAGTATAGGCGGGTCCACAACATGTGTACACGCTGCTTATTAAAAACAGGGACGCACAGCAGCACACAAACATGGCAAATATAAAAATGCCTACATGTCATAATGGATAGTCATCGCATGTATCAGAATTAGGCTATCTATTTGCTCTCACACAAGCAGCTCCGTATCATCTCAGAGACACGTTCTGTCTTTGCACTTGCCAAATTCCGCCGTGTAAATAGCAAATCTGTCATGGCACAGAGCGCAACTGGCTCTTATAGGGAATGGAAGATGAGACTCTGATTGGTTATTGCACGTTACGTCCAAAAAATACCCATTTACTCATTAAGAGAATAGGGACAACCCATTTAGGGACCATGTGCCCCGGCGCGCCAACCAATCGTTTTTCCGTCATTAAAATAGCAAAAGTGGATTTGGACACGCCCTGAGTGCACCTGCGCCATGCGCTTTACATTTTGCATTTAGATCATTAAAATAGGGCCCTTTATCTTCTTTTTGATTATTGCGGCACGAATCTGTCTGACCTCGGCATAACTTGAGGATTTGCTAATCGCCTTTCCTGATATTAATGATCTTCTCATAAATGAAGGAAAGAAATTCATTGCATTTGCTGTCTGAGAGCATTTCACTGGGAAATCTGACTTGGGGGGGTGTCAGTCTCTCAACAGTAGCAAAACAAGAGTGGGAGGTTGTTTAAGTTACTGTTTATAAGGTTTGAGAAGAAACTCGTCTCAGCTGCAGCTAGTTCCACAGTGAAAGTACCAAAGGCTATTTTATAGATGCTATAGTGAATTTCAAGTTTTCGTCTTCCACCACATCCGTATGTCTTAGCTTTTCTGTATTGTCTTGTTAATTTCTGTCTACCTGATGTTGTACTGGCAGTTCAAGAGCTCAATCTAGAGACATTCTTAACTTTTGGTTTTTTCTCAAAAGGAGAAGATCAATTTCGGTCTACCAGACTTCTTACTGGCTATTTCAAGAGCATAAAATCATTCACTGACATTAATTAACTTTGAGTTTAAAGAATCAAGGAGGAAGTATCACCGAGTCTGCATCAAAGTTTTGGTGTTAAAAAGCTAGCCTCCATAAATAGCAACTGGTGTTAATGCATCTCTTTCTGACAGCGACCCCTCCCCCCCCTCCTTATGGTAGTAGAGATCGCAGATTCTGAATCAGCACAGAAGTGCTTCTAAATAGTTAATAACAATCAGTTTGAAGTTTCACTTTTCTGCATTATTGGATGAATATGTTCAACCTGCAATGATTAAAACTAGTCAACTTGCTGAAATCATGTACCTTTCTGTGAGTGTTTAATGCTTTCGCTGCGATGAGGTTTTGTTATCATTCTGCTTACGTTTTGTTTTCGCATTATCATGTGGATATTAAAACACCCATGCAATAAGCAAAACAGGTCAACTCTGATGGGAAATCAGTGAAACATTTCTGGTGAAGTCGTCAACAACGCTGGAGAGTATTTTGGAGGCCTGTAAATAATGATAAACAGAATGCGTGGGACACCTTTCAACAAGTCCTAGAGATATTCAAAAGGACCAAGTACTGAGGGGGCAAATGACCCTTGTTGCATTGATAGACATATCGCCCATATAGCAGCACTACACCTCCCCCCTCTCCTAACAGTCCTGCAGACACTCATAAAATTAAAGTTATGAGGGGTGCTTTATTGAGCGACTGTTGCCTGCAGCTGGCTTCTAGCCAGGCTTGTCCAGAACTGTGCATCTGATTGTGGTTATTAAAGTTCAATTGATTGTGGATTAAGTCATTGAAAAGGGTTTTATTTTTTAGTGAGCGAATGTTTTAAAATGCTACTTTGATGGCACAAGTTGCTTTTGTGTCTTACATCAATCTTAGTTTGGATGCAATAAAAGGCCGCAAATTAGATGGTTTGCCCTTCGTGGCTTGAAAGGCCTTAGACTTTCTATCCACGTGATAAAAAAACTGAAATAGAGGGAAAGCGACAGGGCACGATGGGTTCCGATGTTCTGTAAACATTTGTGAACATTTGTGCTGCTATTAAAGCGGGGACCCGACACATATCACTGAGAGCTGCTATCGGTTGTTTTTGGTTCACCTACAGCAGATGGAGGGTTTGGGCCCTGGCATTGTGGCAGCTCTCACAGGAGGAGGAGGAGGACGAGCTGGGCCCACAGGCTTTGGTGGTTGGGGGGCCCGCCATTTTTTAGTTGATATCTGGGGGCTTGCAGTGAATGAGTGGGAGAGTTTGGTCCCAGCATAAACCAGTTCCTCCATTTTCTGTGAGAATCTTAGAAGTGGAGATGCTGGAGAGAGGGATAATGTGTCTGGTGAACGGGGCTGTGAATCTGGTGTTTCCAGTGGCTGTGATATGTTGTCCTGGATTCCCTGGCTGTTTTCCAGAAAGTCGTCCTTGGGTGCTGAGTCTTGGAGCTGTTCTGATACAACACAGCCTGTGATGAGCTCTGTGGGCAAGGCTCAGCCGGGATGGTGTCCATGAACAGTGCTTGTTGTGGCTGAGTGGTGTTATCAGTGTCCTTGTGGGATATGTCAACTACATGACGACTCGGATCAGAGGTGTCTGTGCTGAATGGATTGGCACACTCTGCTGAGGGATGATGGAGGGAGAAGGAAATATTGTCCTTAAGCACTCTAGCACCAAGTTTGTTTGGGTGGAGGACATCTGGTTTAAACAGTTGTCTATGGCCCCAGAAAAGATTGCAGTTGTCGATGAAATTCACTCCTTTTATATTGCAAGATCTTTGTAGCCATGTGTACAGCCGAAGCAACCGTGAAAACATATTAGTTCCCATTGCTGGGAGTGGTCCACTGATGAACGACTGATCTTTGAGTCTTCGAAGTGTTTCAAAGTGTTCACTGAAATCCTTCTTAAGGAGTTCTGACTGCTCTTTCTGAATTTCATTCTTCCCCACAGGGATGATGATTCGATTTGCAGTCTTGTTCTTCATCAGAATGTTCTGAAGTTCCTTGTTCAGAGACAGTTGCTTGAGCAAGGTAGCATGTTGTTGTATTCCTGCTACTGATGTTTCTGATAATAGAGTCACCCACTATCAGAGTCCTGGGCTCGGCTGCGCTCTGAGCTGAATGTTGTTGTCTGTTCAACCTTGAGCGCCTGTTAGTAGCGGTGTTAGCTGCTGGCTGACCCGATCCATGTTTAATCACATTTGGGGATTCCTCACCCGCATTCATTAATGCTTCAAATCTGTTCTCAAGATGTATAGGAGGTGGTAAAATACCAGTATTCACAAGCCTTTGTCATAGCCGAATCTGGGGTAGAGGATGATATGGCAGCAATACGGGAAACTCGTGACAATCTGATGTCTTGTGTGCCTTTGGGTCTCGCTCCCTGTTTGTGCCATCGATTAGTGTGACGATCAGTTTCAGTTTATTCCTCTACACTTGGTATAAACTGTTGAGATTTACTAGATTCATATGACTCACCGGCTGTATGCTGAGGGGGTCTGTGACGACGGTCTGCTGTGTGTACTGCCTGTTTTGGAAGTCCAGCAAGTAACTTTGTTTCAAGAACCACAATCCTTTGTAGTATAGTATATGTAGAAGTATATATTAGTATAGTATCTATACTTCTTGTAGTATAGTATATAGAAGTATATTCAACAGGAGGCATTTTCTCTTTCTTCTGTTTGAATGTAGGCAGTTGTTTTCCCGTCTCCGGAATGTAAACTGCTGGCAGTGGGAGGCAAAGTCTTATTCCAGTCCCAAAGAGTTTTTAGTTTTAGTGTTTGTGCCAAAAAGAAATAAGGAGCAAAACGCAGAGCATTAAGTAGGAACATCCAAACCCTAGTGAAGCCGGAAGCTTCTCTCCTTTCAAGGCTGTAGAGGTCCTTTCTAGGTGCTGATCCACCATCTGGACTGGATACCTACTGGATCCGGGTGACTGCAGTGACCATCTGATCTTGATACAGACTGGATCTGGTGGCTACGGTGACCTCAGAATAAGAGAGAAACAGACTAATATTAGCATAGCACATTCTTCTAATGATGTAGCATCGGCTGTTATGGAAAGTGTTCCCGGTTCCGATTGACCTAATTAATGCAACTTAAAAATCCTTTAACGGATTTGAATATTAGATTTTTTTAATTTTGAACTGAAACTCACCTCCAGCCTTACCATTTTGTTATTTTGATTTAAGTATTTGATTCGATTCAATTCACAATTTTTTAAAGACAAATTATAAATTAAATGTGTCCTTTTAATTGCTTGGACAAAAGGCCTCACATTTCTTTGTGAAACTGAAATATAACATTATAATAATACACTAATATAGCACTTGCATAGCATTGCTCTTTTGTTGGTTTGGACTGCTTCTATTATCTTCATTTGTAAGTCACTTTGGATAAAAGCGTCTGCTAAATGACAAAATTTAAGTATAATGTAAATGTAAATGTAAATGTAAATAAAACTAAATAGAAACTTTTAAATAAGCCCCAAATCAAATAAATAAGTTACACAAATAAAATAAATCTCTTCATATAAACAAAATAAGGCTTTGTCTGTGCTCTTTCCATTTAAAATTATTGGCGACCACTGCATTTGAATCATTATCCAAACAAAGATGCTGCATACATGCAACATGAGCAGTTTTTAATCTAAATTAAATTGTATAATTTCGAAAATTGAAACAAAAACAATGATTTGACTTCAGTTTTGTGAAACTACACATAAAAATATCTGCATGAAACAGCGGACAAGCTATATGAGATGCAGATTCACTCTCTGCCAGCAGGTGGCGCTTAAAGTGTTTCCTTGTTTTCTAGCTGTAAACGAAGCAGAGCTGCACTTATGAACTTTAATGTGCATTATACAGAGGCAAGATGAAAAGAAAAAAAAAAACATCTAAACTTTTCCAAAGACAGTAAGTTCCTCTCAGATATGAATTCATATAAACTCCTACCCCTAAATGAATTGCAATTTGTTTAGCATCTCAACCGATTTGAATCGTCACGTATTTGAATCGATTTTCAACCGGCTCGTGGTTAATCTTTACATCCCTAATTAAATGTGTTAGTGTGTTATGTGTAAGCCAGGTTAAAGAGATGGGTCTTTAATCTAGATTTAAACTGACAGAGTGTGTCCAGAGTTTGGGCGCAAAACAGGAAAAGGATCTCTTCCGCCCGCAGTTGATTTCAATATTCTAGGTATTATAAAATTGCCAGAGTTTTGAGAACGCAGCGGCCATTGAGGACTATAATGAAATAGAAGCTTGTTCAAATACTGAGGTGCTAAACCATTCAGGGCTTTATAAGTAATTAGCAAGATTTTAAAATCTACCACTGAGCCACAGGAACACATCTATACGATGTTTAATATGTAGCCAGTGGAGTGTTGACAGAACCGGGCTAATATGGTCATACTTCCTGGTTCTAGTAAGAACTCTAGCTACTGCATTTTGGACCAGCTGGAGTTTGTTTATTAAGCGTGCAGAACAACCACCCAATAAAGCATTACAATAATCTAACCTTGAGGTCATAAACGCATGGAATAATATTTCTGCATTTTGACTTTGTTTATTTAGGTCGTAATTTAGATATAATTTTGAGATGGAAAAATGCTAGAAATATGGCTTTCTAAGGAAAGATTGCTTTCAAATAGCATACCTAGGTTCTGTTACATTCAGTGACTTTCAGTTTCATTATTTGGTCTTTTTCCTGTTCTTGTTTTGTTAATTGATTAATCCCCACCTTTCTCCATTTCCCTGATTACCTCCTGTGTGCTTAAATACCCTGTCTGTTTAGTTCTTCCTCATCCGTGATTGATGTAGTATTGTTGTCTCCTGATGTGAGCTAAGTTTATGTTGGATGTGCCCTTGTTTCCTCCGCGATCATTAAAAGAAAACCCTTTGTATATCGTTCTTCCTCGTGCGCCTTCATTTCACACCAGCTAAACGGTAATAGGTTCCTGATGACGAAAAATTGACAGCAGCCATCAAGTCTTAGACAGTGTTCTAGGTTATTACATGCAGAGATTTTAGGTCCTATAATAAACACGGGTTTTTTGTTTTTTTTTCAGAATTTAGCAGTAAGAAATTACTCGTCGATCCAGTTTTTTATATTGACTATGCATTCCATTAGAGCTGAGTATCATCAGCATAACAGTGAAAGCTAACACTGTGTTTCCTGATGATATCTCCCAAGGGTCACATGTAAAGCGTGAAGAGTAACGGCCCTAGTACTGAGCCTTGAGGTACTCCATACTGCACTTGTGAACGATATGATACTTCTTCATTCACTTGGTACGAACTGATGGGGGTCATATAAGTATGATTTGAACCATGCCAATGCACTTCCATTAATGCCAATAAAGTTTTCTAGTCTATTCAAAAGAATGTTGTTGGTCAATAGTGTCGAACACAGCACAAAGATCCAATAGCACTAACAGAGAGATACAACCACGATCAGATGATAAGAGCAGGTCATTTGTAACTCTAAGGAGAGCAGTCTCAGTACTGTGATACGGTCAAAATCCTGACTGGAAATCCTCACAGATACAATTTTTCTCAAAGAAGGAATATAATTTTCTAGTATCTTGGACAGAAAAGGGAGATTTGAGATCGGTCTGTAATTGACTAGTTCTTTGGGGTCAAGTTGTGGTTTTTTGATGACAGGTTTTAATAACAGCCAGTTTGAAGGTTTTGGGGACATATCCTTATGACAATGATGAATTAATAATAGTCAGAAGAGGATCTATGGCTTCTGGAAGCACCTCTTTTTAGGAGTTTACATGGAATAGGGTCTAACATACATGTTGGTTTAGATTATTTAAAAAGTTTATACAATTCTTCCTCTCCTGTAGTAGAAAATGAGTGGAATTGTTCCTCAGGGGATCTATAGCACACTATCTGATGTGATACTGTAGCTGACTGCTGCATGGTTACAATTTTATCTCTAATAGTATCAATCTTGGAAGTAAAGTAGTTCATAAAGCTGTGCTGTTGGGAAATGTCAACACCTGTTGATGCTTTATTTTTAATTAATTTAGCCTCTGTATTGAATAAATACCTGGGGTTATGTTTGTTTTGAAAAGTAATCAGATCTTGCAGTTTTTAATGCTTTTCTGTAGGATAGTTTACTTTCCCACCAAGTAATACGTAATACCTCTAGTTTTGCTTTCCTCCAGCCATGCTCCATTTTCCGGGCTGCTCTCTTTAGGGTGCGAGTGTGCTCATTATACCATGGTGTCAGACTGTTTTCCTTAATCTTCCTTAAGCCTAAAGGAGGAAATGTATTTAACATGCTAGAAAAGAGAGAGTCTATAGTTTCTGTTACATCATCAAGTTGTTCTGAGGTTTTGGATATGCTAAGGAACTGGGATAAATCAGGAAGATTACTCACAAAGCAGTCTTTTGTGGTAGAAGTGATGGTTCTACCATACTTGTAACAAGAAGTAGAATTTACAGTTTTAGCTACATGAAGTTTGCACAAAACTAAATAATGATCTGAAATATCATCACTTGGCTGCATAATTTCAAAACCATCAACATCAATTCCATGTGACAGTATTAAATCTAGAGTATGATTTCGACAATGAGTAGGTCCTAAGATGTGTTGTCTAACCCCAATAAAGTTCAGAATGTCTATGAACACTGATCCCAATGCATCTTTTTCATTATAAACATGGATATTAAAATCACCATCAATTAAAACGTTGTCTATACATATATATAATATACATATTTTTTTCATATTTATTGTTTATTTTTCTTTATAATGAAGTAGTCTGTATATAGTAGATTGTGAAAGAATGATTTTCAGTTCCACACACAGAGATATATGAATTCTACATTTATTTAAATTGAAACAAAAAAAAAAAAATCTTCACTGGTATCAGATCGGTATCAGCTAATACTGAGCCCTAGGTATCAGAATCGGTATCGGAAGTGAAAAAGGTGGATCGGAGCATGGCTAGATTTTATTGTACAGTAATATTTTATTTTTGCAGTTGTACAGTAATATTTTACTGTGCAGTTTAAAAAAATAGTAATATGGTCTCAGAAATATTAATACACTTATTTGTAAAAGTGTAATATTTGTAAAAGTTGTACAATAGAATATTGCAGTAATTTTTACAATAAACACTATAAACACTACAACTTTAACTCTTTCCTATTTCCTGCTCATTGTGGATCTCACAGTAGGACATGCAGTCCAGGAAGTTTTATGTTTTTTTTTTTGTTTGTTTTTGTTTTTTTATATTTTATACAAACAGTGGTGAAGGCTCAGCAGTCTCAGCTTTAACATGTCAACCCCGTCATCCCAGTGTAATAGTTTCTGTAAATAGTTTTGGGATAAATCTTGCCATTTTTGTGTTTATTTACGCAGCTACAACTGAAAAAAAACTCACAAAACAAAATTGCTCCACTGTACAACACGGGGTAATATTCTATTTTGTCTATGTCTGGCGGTGTTGACTTGTAAGCTGACGGAGTTGACAAATGCTCACAAAACTCTTTATGAAGTGATGTAATAAGTATTGCATATGCGGAATTATCCAAATGTTGTTTTATGGTTTAATTTACATCTGCATATTTGGCCTGATTTACATGCTGTCACACCCATGGACGTTTTGATGTTTTTTCATTCCCATGTGCCCAGTGTGACCCAGTTTCTGTCTCTCTTTAATTAGTTAGTTCACCCGTGTCTTGTTTAACATCCTCACCTGTCTGCCCCTCATTAGCATCCCTACTTTAGTTGGAGTCTGTTCTGTTTGCCTTGGTCTGGTATTGTTAATGTTGCCCCTATGTGTGTCTCCTGCCTGCCTTCTGTGAATTACCCTTCTGTGGATTTATTAAAGATTTATTAACTTGAGTTAACCCCCAATAACAATTAAACTGTAAATAAGGTGTTTCTGAATTATTTTTAAATCTCATGTTATTGTTTTACTTCAATCCTTTTATAATAACTACATATTTTATATTAAAATATTATATTCATAATAAATTACATGTACTTCCTTTTAATTTTGTAGGATATAATTAATAATAGTTATATTGTTTAAACGTGTTCCCTGGTATCATTTTAAAGGGCTTGTTTTGCTCTTTTTGAGATAATTGGCAACCCTTTACCTGGTTCTTTAATCAAGAGAGGGAGGAGTTTAATAGTGACCGTATTAAACATTTACATTTAATCATTTAACAGATGCTTTTATCCAAAGCGACTTACAAATGAGAACAATAGAAGCAATCAGACCAACGAGAGAACAACGGTATACAAGTGCTATGACAAGTTTCAGTTAGTCTAGCACAGAACACGTAGCAAGGTGTTTTTTGTTTCAATTTTTTTTTTTTTTTTTTTTTCAAGAATAGGATAGACAAGAAAAGGTAAGTGCTAGTATTAGTTGGGCAAGTGCTGGCGAAAAAGATGAGTCTATACACACCTTATAACCACGCCGTTATTTGACTCCAGCCCGGTGAAAACTGACACCTAGGGATTAAACAAAATTATCAATATTGTGATGTCACGATTGCAAAGATATTATCGTGGTCTCATGGCAATATGAAACAATAGGTCTTCCGGGCAAAAAGCTTAGTTTTTAAAATATATTTAAACTTCTTATTCTAACATAAAAGGTATTTTTGGGTCAATTATGCTTTGGCACAGATTCTGTCAAACAAAAAAAAAAAAAAAAAAAACTGCTCTCGTGACTGGAGTGGAAAACGGATGTAAAATGAAATGCAATTTTATGCTTTTCAGCTTAAAACAACACAATGGTGAAAGTATAGTACAATGAAAATACAGTAGGTAGACAACCAAAATGAGTAAGGCCGGTGACACACTGGATGCATGGCGTAAGCGTCTCAGCTGCGTGGCATGTCCGTTTTTATTTCGGCTCCCATGTTAACAGGTTAGAGCTTGCAGACTATGGCAAGCCAAAAGGGTCATAATTACGCCTAGATTAAACGCGTTTTTAAAACGGTATTAGCGCCGTCAAATACGCCGTCCTGATGGCAGACGGTGTAAAAAACGCGCGTAAACCGTAAAAAACGCCGTAAAAAACGGCGTTTTAGTGTTTGTAAAAAGCGCCGCTTTTAACGCCTTCTGGCTTGCCACAGGACGCCATAAAAAACGCTGTTCTGAATGCACAAAAGCGCGCGTTATTTACGGCGTTTTCCTTGTAGTATAATAAGCCACGCCTGCTGATTTCCACAGCCAGTAATATTGAACTGTTCTCACCCAATCAATGACGAACAGAACCAGACCAGACTAATTTACCACAGATCGTTTAAGCGGAAGAAGTGCCTGTGAACTGATAGGAAATATTAAGTAACTTATATGTATATTTTCATCTCTACAAACATTGAACAAAAGCCGATTCCACATCTTTATCCTACTTTAATGTAATTGTTAATTATTTAACAATTATAAACCCTAGTTTATATATCATTTACTACCCAAATACCTTTTATGTATATACATAAGTGCTGGTTCAAAATATTCAATTAGCTTTGAGTAATTTAATTTCCAATACAAGAAATCATACATGATAACGGAAGTCAGAGAGTGTGTAAAGGCTGTGCAGCTACAGAAGTTGGAGGCAATGGTCCTTAGTCTTTTTGACCCCTATACACCGCTACAACCGCTGGTTCGAGCCCCGCTCCAAACTGATTCTGGTATACAGGGAGTTTATTTGCTGTTTAACAAACAAATATACAGTGAGGCATTGCTTCCACACATATAATTTTTTTTCCGCTCACGTGATAATGATGAGTTGTGTAGTTAAAACGACATATTTTCTCGTAATAACGAGATGTTACGTCCTTAAAACAACATATTTCTTTCTCAACAACGTCATAAAAACAATATGATTTTCCCTATAGATTAGGCTACATAATGTGAGCAAGCTAAGCGATTGTCCGAGCTGCTGTCGCCGCGGTCCTGACATAAAAGAGCATCTGCACGCTACTGAAATTATAAGAATACACTGTTTTAAATGTATTTGTGTAATATTTTTACTGTAACGTCATGTTTATTAGGATTAATCTCCAATCTTACTACAATATTGTATCGAATAACTGCATTCAGACCAAGAGGATATGACATGATCAAATCAAACCAGTTTTTTTTTTAACAATACCTCTGGGCTAGGAATATTTCTTTATTTGAGTGACTCAGGTTTGATTTAACGACAGATCTAAATACAAACAAAAAGAAATAAAGAGAATTGACAGTTTGATTTTATTATTATTAAATCACTAGCCTATTATTAATATTTCGTTCTGTCTGAAAAATGGAAAAACGAAAATTAAGCTATATTTTTCGTATTTTTTGTTTGTGGATAAAAAATGAGCTTATTTATTTTTGCGTGAGCGGCCCTGAAACGCCACTTTTCAACTCAGCCTGTCTTTACTGTCTGTCCCATTAAAGCAGAATAAGAGTTCATCTGATGTACAGCTCTGCAAATTAGTCACATCGTTTCTTCATATTGTTTGGCTGTTGCGACTATATTTCTTGCAAAAAATATAATCTCATATAAAGAGCAACACTGCACTTCTCGGGGTCGGCGGCGTCTGAGCTTCTTATCTGCATTGTCCTCACCGCACACCCACGCTCAGCGCAGCCTATTCCTTACAAAGCCTGGAATATACCCCAAGATTCGATGCGACGCACGGCTCGATTCAGGTAAAGATAGCAATGTATAGTCAATAATATATAATAAATCGGACTAAAAATGGGCCTTATGCCGCCCACACGCATTTGAAAGAAATATTAAAGAATAGTCTAAGCTTATTTGTTTTTACCCACGTAAAAAAAAAAAAAACAACAAAAAAAAAACATCTAGCTAAATTTCATTTTTCCGTTTCTCAAACAAAACGAAATAAAAACAATAATAATAATAGTCTAATAATTATAAAATCACTCAAATAAAATATATATATAAAAAAAATTTAACAGCAGAGAGAAGTGCATGTGGGTGACATAATACAATTGCACGTGCATGTCAGTGCTGCTATATTGTTAGCTAAAACTTTTTAAAGGCTCAAATGAAACAAAATAAAATTTTAAATAAAAATAAAACAAATCTATTAGATGAAAAACTTAAACTGAAAATAAAGATGCTGCCTCGACAACAAAATAAGTAAAATTACTTAAATAACTAAATTAAATTAAAGTTCTAAACAATAACAAAAAAGAAATAAATAATAATCTGTCAGATACAGAGTTTTAAACCGTATTTGCGCCGCAAAATACGTCGTTGTGATAACAAACGCAGTAAAAAACGTGCGAAAATACGTCAATGACGCCGTATTTGACGGCGTTTTAGTGTGTATGAAAACGCCGTTTTTTACGCCGTTCATGTTGCCATATGACGGCGTAAAAAACGCCGTTTTGGTTGCACAGAGCTCGTGTCATTTAGGCGTTTTGCTAATAGTATAATGAGCCACGCCCACTGATTCCTACAGCCAGTACGTTTGAACGGTTTTCACCCAATCGGCCAATTATAATGCTGCTCATTAAAACTGCTCGGTTGGTGCCGAATTATTTTATATTTGCCTGTTAAATTTTTATTTTGAGCAAATCTGAGTCCTGATACTCTGTTCGTGTTTTCTGGATAATCGTAAATGTCAGTACAATTTAACTGAATTAAAGATTGTTTAAAGCAGTGGTTCTCAAAGTGTGGTGCGAGTAGCACTTGTGGTACTCAGGCTCCCTCTAGTGGTACGAAGAGGAATCACTAAATTAAACATTAATGAACGTTAATAAATTTTTATTTGATCTTTATTTGAGTAAAGTTGTTTTTTGGTATTGTTGTTGTTGTTTTACATTTAAGTAGAGTACAGTTTTTATTTCACTTTTGCTACAACACATTTTAATTTAATCATTTTTTTTTTCATTTGTAACTGAATGTAACTAAATAACATTAAATGAGTGTTCAATGAATAGTGTTGTGCCCTTTGTTTCCAACCCCACTGTTACTGAACTGTAAAGCGAAAATTTTGTATGTGATTTGTTTTGCATTCGGTTTTCAGTTAAAAATATCAAAGTTTATATTTTATGAGTATTTAGTATAGAACCATACAGAAAGCGCAGTGGGAGAGAGAGGAGGGGACGGCATCAGAAAGGACCTAGAGCTGGGACACTTTTAAAGATCACCCGAAGCACAACCACACTATATACACGAGGCTGTTGCTCATCAATTTTTTTAAGACAAGTTTATTTTTGGAAACATCGGTATAAAACAGATGAATATATTCCCAACTTTAGCTTGCAGTGTTGTTATGCATGTACTGTATTGTAAAACTACCTGTATGAAAGAACAAATCCAAATACATATTTAAAAGACAAAAAAAAAAAAAAGGTTTTTGTAAAAAAAAAAAAAAAAAAAAAAAAAAAAAAGGTTTTTGTCGCCTTTTGTGCATCCAGAACGGCGTTTTTTTAACGGCAATCCTGTTGGCAAGCCAGACGGCGTTAAAGAAAGCGCCTTTTTACAAAACCTAAACGCCGTTTTTTTACGGCGTTTTTTACGGTTCCGCGCTTTTTTTACGGCGTCTGCTATCAGGACGGCGTATTGTTGAATGGCGCTAATAACCGTTTTAAAAAAAAAAAAACGCCGTAAAAAAAAACGGCCGTTTTGTATGTAAACGCTTTTAATTCTAGGCGTAATTATGACCCTTTTGTTGCCATAAAAGCGCCGCGTCACGAACCCGCTCCTTTTTAAAAACAAAACAACAGCCAAGGCATCACGAAGACTACAGAGAATGGTTCGGTCTGCACGCTGAAAAGGATTATTGCTGCTCCCCCTGCCCACCCTTCAAGAAGCCGTGATACAATCCAGAGTGAGGGAAAAAGGGCTCAGAAGGCGACTAGCACTCTGGAGTCCCTCTCCATCCAAGTTACCCTGCTTTGGAACTTTTGCATCTGGCCGCTTCAGCAGCCGCAAATTACCAGGACAGTCAGGCACAAGAACAGTTTCTTCCCCAGGCAATCTACCTCATGAACAGTTAAATGTTCCCCACACTTATGCAATAAAAATGTGCAATATTCTTATATTTATTTGTTACCCCTCAATCCAAGTACATCTCTGCATCTTACTCTATTCTGGCGCTCCATTATCCATCTATAGCACAACTGTTCGATACAGTTTATTTATTTGCAATTTGTTTTTTTTTTTTGATTTCGATTTTTTGTTTGTACTCTGTTTGTTGTTGTTGTCTCTATGTACTGGAAGCTTATGTCACTAAAACAAATTCCTTGTATGATAGAAGCAGACTTGGCAATAAAGCTCTTTCTGATTCTGATTCTGGTTATGTTAGACATGCAAGGACAATGCTTTGAAAATGCAGGCAAGTACAAAATTGAGTGTCAAAATGGTATTTGGGGGGCCATAAGTTTATGTTTTGCTAAAAACTATTATTTGTATTTTTATTATTATTTTATTTAAAATAAATTTATTTAATACTAAGTAAAATTCGAATCCATTTATTGACAGCTTATCACGCGAGTATGTCTATAAAATTGTAATATATAGTTGATTTGTGAGTATATTGTTATTGATAATGCACATCATTTCGATAATATTTTGGCCAATATGGTGTTTCGTAATCTCCCACCATTAAATAATATGTTTATGATTGTGTAATTAATACTATTCATTTATTTATTCGTAAGAACAACACAATATAATATAATAAATAAATAAATAAATATATAATAAATAAATATAAATATAATAAATAAAATAGAAGAGAGTAAACAAACTAATTATATAATTAACTATACTATATTAATACAATTACACATAAAGATATTATGGACTCCAATAAGCTCTACTAATTCCAAAATCAATCAAACTGTACCGCAATATCCAATGCAAATAACTACACTTAATTAGTTTAATAATTAGGTCTCTAACAAACAGCAGGAGCTACATTTTGCGTTTTTGGAGTGCAGAATGAGCGGACGCAATTGACGGCGTTTGCGGGATCGTTTCAAAAACGTCCCGCGAATTATGGACCGGCAAGCTTAGGGACAGCTCCAAAACGCCGCAATTGACGGCGTTTGTAGGGCGCTTAACCGCCTGCATATTGAACGACGTTTTATGGGTTAACTGAGAGGCGAGAGGGACTGGCGCGGAGGGGGAGTTTTTGGTTCGGTTAGTGTCCAAGTGACCCGGCAGCTGACAGATCGGCCTTTTGTAAACTCTATGTATATAGCTTGTAAGCTTCCTTCCTTTGTTTCTTTTCTTTTATTGATTAAAGAATATTTTTCGATCTCTTGGTCAGAAAGCCAGGCTTTGGAAAAATAGGATGAGTCTAGGTGGAGTCTTCGTTTTACGACATTGATATAGTCTGACCCCAAGCAATGTACCGGCTCAGTTTATGGGGCACTTTTAAATAGAGGACAGACGTTTGTGAAAGATATGGCTTAGACTTCTATCTGAAGATATAAATATTCTGTCTTAGATGGGAATGAACACCTTTTGAAATGATTGCTCACTACGTATAGCATCCCAATGTAGTGTATACTGCTAGGTTGGGTGGATAACTTATCAGTTGGTTATTATTCATGCAACTATATACCATTGCTGTGTTATAGCTTCATTAAACCCATTGCTATAGGACAACTTCTTTGTGCTCTAATGTATGTCTTTAGAATGATTTTGTTAAAATGTAACTATTGGGATATACTGAATGAAATGGCATAGACATTTTTCAGGCTGGTGTTTGCATATTTCATTTCATTCTGTAACCTGTTGTTCTACATACACTGTATTCTAAAAAGATCAGTCGTTATGGGAAACCCGGCCATGTATACGACAGTTAAATTCTAACTTTTTTAGGCTAAATACCATGCTTTATACTGTAGGAATAAGCTGCGCTGCGAGTGGGTTGTGAGCAACAATGCAGATAAGGGAGCTCTGACTGGAAGGACTGCCATAGTAGCCTCTTGTTTGATTTATACAAATTAAATACATTTATTTTCGA
>NC_056619.1:26900991-26918155 GCF_018340385.1 Cyprinus carpio
TAATGGATATTAAAAAACATATTGGGCTAATATTAAAAAATGTGCATTTTTCAAAACAAAATCTAAAAAATCAACTTATTTACATTTTAAGACATGTGAAAACTGTCAATAAATTTAAATGGATTCAAATTTTTTAATTAGTATTAAAAAAAATTTATTTTAAATAAAATAATAAAAAAAATACAAAATATTTTTTTAGCAAAACATAAACTTATCCCCCAAAATACCTTTTTGACACTAAAATTTTTGTACTTCCCTTTTAAAAGCTTGTCCTGCATGTCAAACATAACCAAATAAAATCGAAGAGCTTTATTGCAATATGTTTAGCCAAGGAAATTGGTTTTAGTGACATAAGTTCCAGTACATAGGCCCAAAAAAACAACACACAGAGAAAAACAAAATCAAAAAAAAAAAAAAATTGCAAATAAATAAATTGTATGAACAATTGTGCTATAGATGAAAATGGAATGAATAGAGTAAGATGCAGAATGTATTTGGATTGAGGGGTAAAAAATAATATAGAATATTGCCATTTTTATTGCTAAGTGGGGAACATTTAACTGTTCATGAGGTAGATTGCCTGGGGGAAGAAACTGTTCTTGTGCCTAACTGTGCTGGTATTTGCGGCTCTGAAGGCAAAAGTTCAAAAAGGGGGTAACTTGGATGTGAGGGATCCAGAATGATTTTCTGAGCCCTTTTCCTCACTCTGGATGTATAATGGTTCTTGAAGGTGGGCAGGGGAGCAATTAATAACTCTTTCTGTAGCAGTCCTAACCGTTCTCTGTAGTTTTCGATGTCTGATTTGCTGAACCAAACCAGACAGTTATTGAAGTGCAATAGACAGACTCAATGACGGCTGAGTAGGACCAGCTTCAGCAGCTCCTGTGGCAGGAGCTGATGCAATATAACCGCTTATAATTTTTATAACGCATAAAAATTATAACGCATATAAGTTTTGTAACTAATAACTTATAATTAATGAGCTGTAAACTTCCTATGTCTAGGACACTACACCCCTCATATCCATTAAACTATCGTATAGGGCAATCCTAAAAATTGAAATAATACTAATAATACACAAAAATAATAATAATAAAAAATAATACACACACACACACAATACACATAATAATAATAATAATAATAGACCCCAATAGGGCTCCAATAATCCAAAAAAACCAATCAACTTTCACTACTAATGCAAAAACTACTTTAATTAGCTTTCTAATAATAAGGCCTAACAAACGCGGAGCTGTTGGTGTTTTGGGTGCAGAAGAGCGGCTAATTGACGGCGTTAGGGACGTTTAAACGCGCAATGGACGGCGTTTAGGCACTGCTTTTAAAATGCCGTAAGTGACGGGCGCTTTTATGTGGTAAAAGAGCGGCGCAATGGACGGCGTTTAGGACGTTTAAAACGCCGGCAATGGACGGCGTTCGGGACGTTAAAAAACGCCGTAATTGACGCCGTTGAGTGGTTAAAGAGCGCGGAACAGGGACGGCGGTAGGGAGTTTAAAAAGCAGTAAGGTGACGGCGTTTTATGTGCAGGAGCGGCGCAATGGACGGCGTTTTAGGGGACGTTTAAAACGCGTTGTTAGGTGGGCAAGAGCGGCCGAATGGAGGCGTTTAGGAGTTTTTTGGTTCGGTTAGTGAATAAATTGCCCGGCAGCTGAAAGATAGGCCTTTGGTAAAACCTATATTACAGATTGTAGCCATTTTTTTTTTTTTTTTTTTTTTCTTTTTTTTTTTTTTTTTTTTTTTAAAGGAACATATTTCGACCAGGGCCGTTAGCCAGGATGTGAAAAATAGGATGAGATTGGGTGGGGTTACCGAATTTTATAATAACACCCCACACGTCAGCTCATTTAAAAAACACTTAAAGAGACAGAGTTTGTGAAAGATATGCATATATCTAAATATATATATATTATAAAGGGATGAACACTGGTACATTAGCCATATTTATTTTCATCAAAATGTGGTATTATTTTGGTTGGGTGGCGAAATTATGAGTGTTGTATTATCGCAACAATACATTGCTGTTAGAGCTTCAATTAACCATTGCTATATGGACAACTTCGTGCTTCTGTATGTCTTTAGAATGATTTTGTTAAAATGTAACTATTGTGAAATACTGAATGAAATGGCATAGACATTTCCATGGCTGTTTTTTGGCAATATTTCATTTCAGTCTGTAACATGTTGTTCTACAGATCTGTATACTAAAAGATCAGTCGTTATGGGAAAACCCGGCTGTTATACGACAGTTAAATGCTACTTTTTAGGCTAAATACATGCTTATTTACTGTAGGAATAAGCTGCGCCGCGGCGATGAGTGGGTGTGAGAACAATGCAGATAGGAGCTCTGAACGGAAAAGACTGCACAGTAGGCTCTTGTTTGTTGATACAAATTAATACATTTGTTTTCGATTGTTTCATTTAAGTGACATTTCAAGATGTTATAGCTAGGCCTACTTTACAAAAACAATTTGTAACGTTTTGTGGAAGTACACGAAATGAAGCAGACATTCATATTTATTTCCTCTGTTAGTTATCACAACGCACGGGGATCGCGCCAGCGCTGCCGACCCGAGAAGTGGCCAGTGTTGTGTTTGGTATGAGATAGGCTAGCCTATATTTGCAAGAGCCTAGTGCAGCAGCCAAACATGAAGAACGTATTGAGGGGACTAACTTGCTGAACATTCAATGAACTCTTCTCCTGCGTGAGGGGACAGGACAAACAGTGTTCTTTCAGGGCCACACACGCAACAATAGCCATAAGCTTTTTTATTATTTTATTTTAACTACAAATAAAAAAAAAATAGACTAACTTGATTTTCAGTTTATCTGTTTCTCCGGACAAAACGTTTGATTATTAAATTAAAATAAGATGATACTAAAAGCATTGATAATTACATTAATATTAATAATTATAATAATAATATAATTATAATAATAATAATAATAATAACATTATAGTCATTTCTCTTATATTTCTTTATTGTTCTTATTTCGATTTGGTGTTTTACCTTTCAAATTTGAGGCAATCAAAACAAAGAAATATTCCCAAGCCCAGAGCCGGTTTAAAATAACTGTTAATTTTTGATCTGATCATCTTAAAACAACGAGTTGATTACTCCTGGGTCTGAGTGTAGTTATTGGCTAGTCATATATTAGTAGACAGATTGGAGAATTAATCATCTAATAAACATGCCACTACAATAAAAACCATTGACATTAAAATAACATCTAAAAAAGTGTATGTATATGATGCCCTCTCTGCATGTAACAGCGTGCAGATCCCCATACACTGCAAGCAAGCCTATAACCATAATAACTGAACAAAACAAGCGCTTTCACAATGGGAAAGTCAAATTTTTTTAAATCAACAATAAAAACGGACGCCCCTGCTTAGTTCAACTGATTCTGCGAAGGCTGATGGAATACATCTTTCTGTTCTCTGTATGTGCAAAAACGATACCCTGAAGAACTAACACCAAAAAAATATTGAACAAAAAAGATTTCTGTTAATATCGCAACAAGGGTAGTTCTCCAATATTGACAAATACATTCTAATACACAACAAACGAAAAAAGAGAGAAAATATCCATCGTACCTCAACATCGAAACTGATGTCACTAAAGCAGACGCTGCAAAACACGGTCCGTCATGAACGCAGACCACAGCACTACAGCAAGCCGCTTCCCTCTCAATCGTCCTCACTATAATTGACACACACCACTCAGCCACAGGATAGATAAAACTTGCACCATTTGTGTACATATGAAAAAAGAAGACGAAGACAACACGTTTGTGTACCCAGTGAAAAAGTAATAAACATCACATGGATGAAAGTCCATAATATTGGCCACATAAGTTAAAAAAAAAACAGGATCCCTTGAAGTTAGATCGCCATTCACAATCGACATTCTACTGTTCATGTCTGACTGCCTACTGCAATCAAAGGGGCCTGGACTGTGCAAGAAGAGAAAAGGACCGGGGCTGATTTTAATAGTTACAGAAACAACGCGCGTTTTTACGCCGTCTTTGTCAAACGGAGCGCCGTAAAAGTACGGCGGATAGGGATGGCAACGGCGAATTAACAGGTTTTTGATGCATCAATAAAAGACGATATAACGGCGGTTGTGCTGTGAAAACGCCAGTAATTTACTACGTATTGTACTACAAAACGCCCGTTTTGTAAAAGGCACTGACACCACCAGGCGTAGGTTAATGGCGAAATTGAAAACGTTGGCGTTCCATAATTCTAAGCATGCACGCGTCCTTCCGCTGTGGCTCTAGCCGCTCCATGAGACGCGCGTCTCACGGCAGGCAGTCTGCAGCTCTAACCTGTTAACATGTGGAGGCCGAAATAAAAAAGGACACGCCACGCCAAGCTGAGACGCTTACGCACGCCTCATCCAGCTGTGTCACCGGCCTTAACTCATTTTTGTTGTCTACTTACTGTATTTTCATTGGTAAGCTATCTTCATCCATTGTGTTTTTTTTAAGTGAAAAAGCATTAAAATTTGCGTTTCAATTTACATTCCGTTTTCCACTCCAGTCACGGAGGGAGCAGTTCTTTTTTTTTTTTTTTTTTCTTTTTTTTTGGTTTTGGACAGAATCTGTGCCAAGCCTTAAAATAATGTTCCCCCAAAAAATACCTTTTTGATGTTAGAAATAAGAAGTTTAAATATATTTTAAAACTAAGCTTTTTGCCCCGGAAGAGGCTATCGTTTTCATATTGTCATGATACCCAACGATAATATCTTTGGCAATCGTGACATCACCAATATTGATAATTTTGTTTAAATCCCTAGGTGTCAGTTTTCCACCGGCTGGAGTCAAATAAACGGCGTGGTTTATAAGGTGTGGTATGACTCATCTTTTTCGCCAGCACTTGCCCAACTCAATTACTAGCACTTACCTTTTCTTGTCTATCCTAGTTCTTGAAAAAAAAAAAAAAAAAAAAAAAAAATAGAAAAAACAAAAAAAAAACCTTGCTACGGGTTCTGTGCTAGACTAACTGAGACTTGTGCTGGCACTTGTATACTGTTGTTGTTCTCCTCGTTGGTCTGATTGCTTCTATTGTTCTCATTTGTAAGTCGCTTTGGATACAAAGCGTCTGTGAAAATTATTAAATTAATGTATAGTACGTCCACTATTAAACTCCTCCCTCTCTTGAAGTAAAGAACCAGGTAAAGGGTTGCCAATTATCTCAAAAAGAGCAAAACAAGCCTTTTTAAAATGATGACCAGGGAACACGTTTAAACAATATAACTATTATTAATTATATCCTACAAAATTAAAAGGAAGTACATGTAATTTATTATGAATATAATATTTTAATATAGAATATAGTAGTTATTATAAAATTTGTCATTTGAGCATTTGTCAACTGCCGTTCCTTACACGTCAATGCACCACCGCCCCAGACATAGACAAATAAGAATATTACCCCGTGTTTGTACAGTTGGAGCAATTTTGTTTTGTGGGTTTTTTCAGTGTTAGCTGCGTAAATAAACACAAAAAATGGCAAGATTTATCCCAAAACTATTTACAGAAACTATTACACTGGGATGACGGGGTTGACATGTTAAAGCTGAGACTGCTGAGCCTTCACCACTGTTTGTATAAAATATAAAAAAAAAAAAAACTTCCTGGACTGCATGTCCTACTGTGAGATCCACAATGAGCAGGAAATAGGAAAGAGTTAAAGTTGTAGTGTTTATAGTGTTTATTGTAAAAATTACTGCAATATTCTATTGTACAACTTTTACAAATATTACACTTTACAAATAAGTGTAATTTATATTTCTGAGACCATATTACTATTATTTTTACAACTGCACAGTAAAATATTACTGTACAACTGCAAAAATAAAATTTACTGTACAATAAAATCTAGCCATGCTCCGATCCACCTTTTTCACTTCCCGATACCGATTCTGATACCTAGGCTCAGTATTAGCTGATACCGATCTGATACCAGTGGAAGATTTTTTTTCTTTGTTCAATTTAAATAAATGTAGAATTCATATATCTCTGTGTGTGGAACTGAAAATCATTCTTTCACAATCTACTATATACAGACTACTTCATTATAAAGAAAAATAAACAATAAATATGAAAAAATTTTTATATTATATATATGTATAGACAACGTTTTTAATTGTTGGTGATTTTAATATCCATGTTTATAATGAAAAAAGATGCATTGGGATCAGTATTCATAGAGATTCTGAACTCTATTGGGGTTAGACAACACATCTCAGGACCTACTCATTGTCGAAAAATCATACTCTAGATTTAATACTGTCACATGGAATTTTTGATGTTGATGGTTTGAAATTATGCATCCAAGCGATGATATTTCAGATCATTATTTAGTTTTGTGCAAACTTCATGTAGCTAAAACTGTAAATTCTACTTCTTGTTACAAGTAACCATCACTTCTACCATAAAAGACTGCTTTGTGAGTAATCTTCTTCCTGATTTATCCCCAGTTCCTAGGCATATCCAAAACCTCAGAACAACTTGATGATGGTAACAGAAACTATGGACTCTCTCTTTTCTAGGCATGTTAAATACATTTCCTCCTTTACACTTAAGGAAGATTAAGGAAAACAGTCTGACACCATGGTATAATGAGCACACTCGCACCCTCGAAAGAGAGCAGCCCGGAAAATGGAGCGCGGCTGGAGGAAAGCAAAACTAAAGGTATTACGTATTACTTGGTGGGAAAGTAAACTATCCTACAGAAAAGCATTAAAAACTGCAAGATCTGATTACTTTTCAAAACAAACATAACCCCAGGTTTATTCAATACAGTGGCTAAATTAATTAAAAATAAGCATCAACAGGTGGTTGACATTTCCCAACACACAGCAGTAATGACTTTATGAACTACTTTACTTCCAAGATTGATACTATTAGAGATAAAATTATAACCATGCAGCAGTCAGCTACAGTATCACATCAGATAGTGTGCTATAGATCCCCTGAGGAAACAATTCCACTCATTTTCTACTACAGGAGAGGAAGAATTGTATAAACTTTTTAAATCATCTAAACCAACATGTATATGTTAGACCCTATTCCATGTAAACTCCTAAAAGAGGTGCTTGCAGAAGCCATTGATCCTCTTCTTGACTATTATTAATTCATCATTGTCATAAGGATAATGTGCCCCCAAACCTTCAAACTGACTGTTATTACAACCTGTCATCAAAAAAACCACAACTTGACCCCAAATAACTAGTTAATTTACAGACCGATCTCAAATCTCCCTTTTCTGTCCAAGATACTAGAAAATTATATTCCTTCTTTGAGAAAAATTGTATCTGTGAGGATTTTCCAGTCAGGATTTTGACCGTATCACAGTACTGAGACTGCTCTCCTTAGAGTTACAAATTACCTACTCTTATCATCTGATCGTGGTTGTATCTCTCTGTTAGTGCTATTGGATCTTTGTGCTGTGTTTCGACACTATTGACCACAACATTCTTTTGAATAGACTAGAAAACTTGTATTGGCATTAATGGAAGTGCATTGGCATTGGTTCAAATCATACTTATATGACCCCCATCAGTTCGTACCAGTGAATGAAGAAGTATCATATCGTTCACAAGTGCAGTATGGAGTACCTCAAGGCTCAGTTACTAGGGCCGTTACTCTTCACGCTTTACATGTTACCCTTGGGAGATATCATCAGGAAACACAGTGTTAGCTTTCACTGTTATGCTGATGATACTTAGCTCTAACGGAATGCATAGTCCAATATAAAAAACTGGATGACGAGTAATTTCTTACTGCTAAATTCTGAAAAAATAAAAAAACACACGTGTTTATTATAGGACCTAAAATCTCTGCATGTAATAACCTAGAACACTGTCTAAGACTTGATGGCTGCTGTCAATTTTTCGTCATCCAGGAACCTGTTACCGTTTAGCTGGTGTGAAATGTAGGCGCACGAGGAAGACGATATACAAGGGTTTCTTTTAATGATCGCGGAGGAACAAGGGCCCATCCAACATAAACTTAGCTCACATCAGGAGACAACAATACTACATCAATCACGGATGAGGAAGAACTAAACAGACAGGGTATTTAAGCACACAGGTGGTAATCAGGGAAATGGAGACAGGTGGGGATTAATCAATTAACAAAACAAGAACAGGAAAAAGACCAAATAAGGAAACTGAAAGTCATTGAATGTAACAGAACCTAGGTATGCTATTTGAAAGCAATCTTTCCTTAGAAAGCCATATTTCTAGCATTTTTCCATCTCAAAATTATATCTAAATTACGACCTATGCTCTCAATATCAACTGCAGAAATGTTAATCCATGCGTTTATGACCTCAAGGTTAGATTATTTTAATGCTTTATTGGGTGGTTGTTCTGCACGCTTAATAAACAAACTCCAGCTGGTCCAAAATGCAGTAGCTAGAGTTCTTACTAGAACCAGTAAGTATGACCATATTAGCCCGGTTCTGTTCAACACTGCACTGGCTACATATTAAACATCGTATAGATGTGTTCCTGTGGCTCAGTGGTAAGATTTTAAAATCTTGCCAACTACTTATAAAGCCCTGAATGGTTTAGCACCTCAGTATTTGAACAAGCTTCTATTTCATTATAGTCCTCAATGGCCGCTGCGTTCTCAAAACTCTGGCAATTTTATAATACCTAGAATATTGAAATCAACTGCGGGCGAAGAGATCCTTTTTCCTGTTTTGCGCGCCCAACTCTGGACACACTCTGTCAGTTTTAAATCTAGATTAAAGACCCATCTCTTTAACCTGGCTTACACATAACACACTAACACATTTAATTAGGGATGTAAAGATTAACCCCGAGCCGGTTGAAAATCGATTCAAATTCGACGATTCAAATCGGTTGAGATGCTAAACAAATTGCCAATTCATTTAGGGTAGGAGTTTATTTTATATGAATTCATATCTGAGAGGAACTTACTGTCTTGGGAAAAGTTTAGATGTTTTTTTTTTTTTCTTTCATCTTGCCTCTGTATAATGCACATTAAAGTTCATAAGTGCAGCTCTGCTTCCTTTACAGCTAAAAAACAAGGAAACACTTTAAGCAGAGAGTGAATCTGCATCTCATATAGCTTGTCCGCTGTTTCATGCAGATATTTTTATGTGTAGTTTCACAAAACTGAAGTCAAATCATTGTTTTTGTTTCAATTTTCAAAATTATACAATTTAATTTAGATTAAAAACTGCTCATGTTTGCATGTATGCAGCATCTTTGTTTGGATAATGTTTTAAATGCAGTGGTAATTTTAAATGGAAAGAGCACAGACAAAGCCTTATTTTGTTTATATGAAGAGATTTATTTTATTTGTGTTACTTATTTATTTGATTTGGGGCTTATTTAAAAGTTTCTATTTAGTTTTATTTACATTTACATTATACTTAAATTTTGTCATTTAGCAGACGCTTTTTTAATCCAAAGTGACTTACAAATGAGGATAATAGAAGCAGTCCAAACCAACAAAAGAGCAATAATATACAAGTGCTATGTTAGTATATAATTATAATGTTATATTTCAGTTTCACAAAGAAATCTGAAGCATTTTGTCCAAGCAATTAAAAGGACACATTTAATTTAAAATTTGTCTTAAAAAAATTGTGAATTGAATCGTGAAATCAAAATCGTGAACTGTTTTAAAATTTAAAATTAAGTTTTGTTATCTTTTAAATTCACAAAGAAATAAAAATGAGGCAGCAATAGCCTAATAAAATGACACCTTTACTGTATAATGTCTTCGATCAGACCATAACACCCGATGTACTTGCTACATCATTAGAAGAATGTGCTACGCTAATATTAGTCTGTTTCTCTCTTATTCTGAGGTCACTGTAGCCACCAGATCCAGTCTGTATCCAGATCAGATGGTCACTGCAGTCACCCGGATCCAGTACGTATCGAGACCAGATGGTGGATCAGTGCCTAAAGAGGACCTCTACAGCCTTGAAAGGAGAGAAGCTTCCGGCTTCACTAGGGTTTGGATGTTCCTGCTTAATGCTCTCTGCGTTTTGCTCCTTATTTCTAATTTTTACTTCAGCAGATTAGCACAGTGCTCAAACAACAGATTTTTTGGCACAAACACTAAAACTAAAAACTCTTTGGGACTGGTATTAGACTTTGCCTCCCACTGCCAGCAGTTTACATTCCGGAGACGGGAAAACAACTGCCTACATTCAAACAGAAGAAAGAGAAAATGCCTCCTGTTGAATATACTTCTATATACTATACTACAAGAAGTATAGATACTATACTAATATATACTTCTATATATACTATACTACAAAGGATTGTGGTTCTTGAAACAAAATTACTTGCTGGACTTCCAAAACAGGCGGAACACTCAGCAGACCGTCATTACAGACCCCCTCAGCATACAGCCGGTGAGTCATATGAATCTAGTAAATCTCACAGTTTATACCAAGTGTAGAGGAATAAACTGAAACTGATCATCACACTAATCGATGGCACAAACAGGGAGCGAGACCCAAAGGAACACGAGACATCAGATTGTCACGAGTTTCCCGTATTGCTGCCATATCATCCTCTACCCCAGATTCGGCTATGACAAAGGCTTGTGAATACTGGTATTTTACCACCCCCTATACATTTTGAGAACAGATTTGAGACATTAATGAATGTGGGTGAGGAATCCCCAAATGTGATTAAACATGGATCGGGTCAGCCAGCAGCTAACACCGCTACTAACAGGCGCTCAAGGTTGAACAGACAACAACATTCAGCTCAGAGCGCAGCCGAGCCCAGGACTCTTATAGTGGGTGACTCTATTATCAGAAACATCAGTAGCAGGAATACAACAACATGCTACCTTTGCTCAAGCAACCGTCTCTGATGTGAACAAGGAACTTCAGAACATTCTGATGAAGAACAAGACTGCAAATCGAATCATCATCCCTGGTGGGGAAGAATGAAATTCAGAAAGAGCAGTCAGAACTCCTTAAGAAGGATTTCAGTGAACACTTTGAAACACTTCGAAGACTCTAAGATCAGTCGTTCATCAGTGGACCACTCCCAGCAATGGGAACTAATGTTTTCACGGTTGCTTCGGCTGTACACACGGCTACAAAGATCTTGCAATATAAAAGGAGTGAATTTCATCGACAACTGCAATCTTTTCTGGGGCCATAGACAACTGTTTAAACCAGATGGCCTCCACCCAAACAAACTTGGTGCTAGAGTGCTTAAGGACAATATTTACTTTTTCCCTCCATCATCCCTCAGCAGAGTGTGCCAATCCATTTCAGGCACAGACACCTCTGATCCGAGTCGTCATGTAGTTGACACATCCCACAAGGACACTGATAACACCACTCAGCCACAACAAGCACTGTTCATGGACACCATCCCGGCTGAGCCTTGCCCACAGAGCTCATCACAGGCTGTGTTGTATCAGAACAGCTCCCAAGGACGACTTTCTGGAAAACAGCCAGGGAATCCAGGACAACATATCACAGCCACTGGAAACACCAGATTCACAGCCCCGTTCACCAGACACATTATCCCTCTCTCCAGCATCTCCACTTCTAAGATTCTCACAGAAAATGGAGGAAATGGTTTTATGCTGGGACCAAAACTCTCCCACTCATTCACTGCAAGCCCCCAGATATCAACTAAAAAATGGCGGGTCCCCTAACCACCAAAGCCTGTGGGCCACAATGCCAGGGCCCAAACCCTCCATCTGCTATAGGTGAACCAAAAACAACTGATAGCAGCTCTCAGTGATATGTGTCGGGTCCCCGCTATAAATAGCAGCAACATTCACAAATGTTACAGAACAAGCGGGTACCCAGTGTGCCTGTAGCTTTCTCTATTTCTGTTTTATCACGTGATCATCAGTAGAGGTTGAAACATTTCATCCATTGTTATTAAGGATGTAGCACTATCTGATCACTTCTGTATTTTCTTTGATATATTGATCTCTGCTACCACTGAATCTAGATCGGTCTCTGTCAGAAAGAGATGCATTAACACTAGTGTGCTATTTATGGAGGCTATATCTTTAACACCAAACATTTCTGCAGACTCTGTTGATCTTCTCCTTGATTCCTTTGACTCAAAAGTTAAGAATGTCATTGATATTGCTCTTGAAATAGCCAGTAAGAAGTCTGGTAGACAGAAATTAGCTTGGAGAAAATCAACAGCAGTACAGAGTATAAAAAGACAATGCAGAAAAGCTAAGCGGATGTGGTGGAAGACGAAACTTGAAATTCACTATAGCATCTATAAAGATAGCCTTCGTACTTTCAATGTGGAACTAGCCGCAGCTAGACAGAGTTTCTTCTCAAACCTTATAAACAGTAACTTAAATAACACTCACACCAGAGTATGTGAGCGGTGCGGAGTGGGAGCGGAGCGAGGAGCGGAGTTGCGTGATTTTGCCAGGTGCGAGGAGCGGATTTTTTAAATGTTGGAGCGTTGTGATTTTCTCTCGCTCCGAAACGCTCCACTATCGCTCAATTACCAATCACGAGCCGGGTGGAATTTCAATCTGGAAACTGTGGGAAACTTTTTGCTACGTTTTCCGGGTTGAACGACACGTTTCCTGGAAACGGTGTGCAAACGGTGTGCAACGGGTTTGAGATGCGTTTTCTCTTGTTTGGTGGGTGTGTCAGAAATGTCGGCCCAATCAGCGGCAGCATGTATATAAACCACGCGGTATTAAAGAGACACCTCGCACAATGGGTTCCTATAAAGTATTTTACAAATGTGTCCGCTGCAGCTCGGTATATGCAACAATTGAAGACATTAGAAGGACATGTTTGCCGTAAGAGTTTTATAGTAAAATATAGCATATCACCATGATGATGTAGTTGTTTATATTTTTAACTTCATTGCAAGGCAAGTTTATTTATATACCAAATTTCATACACAGTGGTAATGAAGTGCTTTTACAAAAAATGAGAATGATAATTAATACAAGGTATTTAAAAATTAAGAACTAGAAATAAAAATAATTTAAATTAGAATTGATTAGCTTACCAGGAGATAAAATAGATGTGTTTTTCAGTCAGAATTTGGTAAGATGTTCTCTTTCATTCTGGACGGCAAGGGCAGTGACTGTAACATCGAGGGTACTTTGCAGTATTAAACAAGTATTTATATCAATATCATCAGGCTCCGAAAATTCGTCAAAAAGAACACAGATAGAGAATGGCCTTCTCAGCTGCCATAGTTGCAACGCTTGCGTCATCACAACAGGGTGTTCAACACGCCACCGTTTCCGTTAAAAAAACGTTTTGCAACGTTTTGTCGGGGCTGAACGCAGCCCAGGAGTCCCAGGACCAAACCACTGTCAGGAGACGGAGGGGGACTCAAAATGTTTCTAATCATATTTTTGCATTTGTTTGCATTTGTATTGTTTTATTAGTACTTTCACAAACATTTATATAAAGTATATATCATGTAAGTAATTTATCACATGATTTTAATTATATTTTTACCGACCCCCTCGCGATTTCCACCTGTGCATCTCCATTATATGATGGACGATTTTATAAGTTGGTAATAAGCAGTAAGCACAGGTAAAGAGAGACAGAAAAATTGAGTTTCTGAAATATTACCGTGAAGAAGGGGAAAAAAATATAAATGTATTATAAAAGGTAGTGATGACAAAAGAGAACGCGAGTGCGGGGAGGTGATTGCAACGTCAAAAGATTCATTGTGGAATCTTAAAAGGCATGTGTCAAGGAAACACAATAAAGTTTTTCGCTCACACGTGGAAAAAAATTCTGAAGGTCGGTATTAAAAGAGATCTATATTTTTTCGTTTGGCAATTTGTTTAACTTCATATTCTAGTTTGTGATTTATTTTATTTAATGTAATGTTTTTCGTTTGATAATTTAATATAATGTTTTTTCAATTGATAATTTATTTAATTTAGCCTCATTCAAACAGTTCATTTTTTTATTTTGCTTTGTTTAAAAGTGAGCTATTGGTTTGGGGCTGTTCAGTGTTCAAAATTCCAATAAAGTATGGATGTTTCTTCTCTTAGTACTGCGTATTCGTTTTTACACTACATGCATCTTCTGATCAGAGACTGGTGTTATTAAAAAAAAAAAAAAATAATACTGTGGAGCGAAAACGGAGCGAGATGTATAAGGACGGAGTGGGGGAGGGAGCGAGGAGCGGAAAATTGAACCCCCAGAGCGGAGCTTGAGTGGAGTAATTATGAAATACGTTGAGCGTGGAGCGCAAATTCTTCCCGCTCAGCTCCGCTCACATACTCTGACTCACACTCCTTTTTGCTACTGTTGAGAGACGTGACAAACTCCCCAAGTAAGATTCCCAGTGAAATGCTCTCAGACAGCAAATGCAATGAATTTCTTTCCTTCATTTCTGAGAAGATCATTAATCTCAGGAAGGCGATTAGCAAATCCTCAAGTTATGCAGAGGTCAGACAGATTCGGCCGCAATATCAAAAGAAGATAAGGGCCCTATTTTAACGATTTAAATGCAAAGTGTAAAGCGCATGTCGCAGGTGCACTCAGGGCGTGTACAAATCCACTTTTGCTATTTTAACGAATACGTAAAACGGTTGGCGCGCCCGGGCACATGGTCTAAATGGTTTGTCCCTATTCTCTTAATGAGTAATGGGTATTTTTTTGGGGCGTAACGTGCAATAAACCAATCAGAGTCTCATCTTCCATTCCCTTTAAGAGCCAGTTGCGCTCGGTGCCATGACAGATTTGCTATTTACAACGGCGGAATTTGGCAAGTGCAAAGACAGAACGCGTCTCCGAGATGAAACGGAGCGTGCTTGTGTGAGAAGCAAATAGATAGCCTAATTCTGATACATGCGATGAACTATCCATTATGACATGAAGGCATTTTTATAGTTAATTAGCCTACAAAAACATTCGTCTATGCCATTGTACTCCTATAATTTTGAATATTTGGCATGTTTGTGTGCTGCTGTGCGTCCCTGTTTTGATAAGCAGCGTGTACAATGTTGTGGACCCTCCCTATAACTAACAGGCTCTTTAAACCACAGGAAAAAACATTGCGCCAGACTTTAGACCAGTTTGGAGTTGGTCTATGGCGCAGTCCTATCTTCAGCTCCTTATAAATAGCAATGCGCCAGCAATGCCCCTGAACACAACCTCTTTTTTCCGACTCAACACGCCCATGGGAATTAAACAACCGTGGCGCTGGAGTGGAAAATTCGAACGGCGCTGGACTGAAACTAGCAAACACACTAGGGCTGCGCCTGGTCGCACTTTGCGTCTCTTCGAATGGATGAACACCTCAACTTCTTTCTGGAAACTTTTCCAAACTTACTAAAAAACTGCAGTTGTTCAACCCCTCTGCAAAAAAGATTAATCTTTGATAACACCTTTTTGAGCAATTATAGACCAATATCAAATCTTCCTTCTATAGGCAACCTATAGAAAAGGTTGTTGTTTAATCAGCTGAACAAATACTCTTAAACTCAAATGGATACACTTGACAATTTTCACTCTGGTTTTCCGACTGCAATCACAGCACAGAGACAAGCGCGTATTAAGAGAATAAAGGCTATTCGCTCTTAATTCCTGATTCCGGCAAAATATCGTACTAGGTTAATATTCGATCTCAGTGCTGCGTTTGACCCTGTCGAGCATAACTTTAATTTCTAACAGAGACTGTTAAAAATGGGGTCGGGCTTTCTGGGATGGGCACTCAAATTGTTCAGGTCAGACCTAGAAGCGGAGGGGGAAGGTTATTCTGGTTAGTATATGAGCGCATATGTCTAAGTGGACATCCAGGACATGGCGGAGTCCCACAACGTTCAATTCTTGCACCGCTCGTTTGTTATTAGCGTGTATATGCTCCCACGAAGTCAAATCATAAGCCAAGAACCAAATCTGCCTATCACAAGCTATGCTAATGATAACCCAGATTTACCTATACTTATCTCCAAATACGTACAGACCCATTGACCTCCCTCTGCAATGCCTCAATGAAATGAACAGGATGGATGTGCCAGAACTTTCTTTCAGTTAAACAAGGAAAAACTCTGAAGTTATGCCATTTGCGAAACAAAAGATGGACGTTTCAAGCTGAATCCAACCCTTTACTCTATAAGCGACCAACTACTAAAAATCACGTCAGTAATCTTTGTTGGTGATTCTGGAGACAGACCTTTGTTTCCGTAGTCATGTCAAAGCATTAGAATATATCAGCACACTATCATCTAAAAAAAACAATTGCAAAAATAAGATGGTTTTCCAGTCAAGACTTAGAGAAAACGTTGTTCATGCCTTTATCACCAGCAGGGTGGACTATTGTAATGGACTCCTCAACACACCCCACCCCGGCCTTCACAAGACGACCATTAGACGACGCTGCAGCTTCATCCCAGAACACTGCTGCCAGGATTCTGACGTAGAACCAGAAAAAATCTGAGCATATCACACCAGTGCCTCAGGTCCTTACACTGGCTTCCAGTTACATTTATGATGATTTTTTCTTTTTAAGTACTTTTACTCCATTTTATAAATCACTCAATGACCTAGGACCACAAATATATTGCAGATATGTTCACCGTGAATAACACCTAACAGAGCACTACCACTAGGATTTGAGTCCATTTAGAAATACCAATGGTCCACCAACCAAGGGGAATTTGCTTTTAGTATTATGCCACCCCCCAGTTGAAAGCAGCTTCCAACTAGATCTGATGTGCTAATACTTAGCCACTTTTAAATCTAGACTCAAAACTCATCTGGTTTAGCTGTGCATTTATTGAATGAGCACTGTGTGATGTCTGAAATCAATTGCACTGTATTTCATGCAGCCTGAAATGATTGTCTTAAATTCATTTTAAATTAATTTTTAAGTCATTTTCAAAGTTTTGAAACTCGTTGTTTTATTTTGTGATTATTTTATCACTATTTTTTTAATGATTATTTTACTTTCATGTAAAGCACTTTGAATTACCATTGTGTATGAAATGTGCTATATAAATAAACTTGCCTTGCCTTGCCTAGTCTCAGGCATGGGGCATTGTGGGAAAAGTCCGAAAAGATTGGTTAGCACTCTGGTGATGGTTCCCTCTAATGGTGATCGGAGGGAGCCACAGAGGATGAATTTGTGACAATTGCTCTTTTGTTGGTTT
>NC_056619.1:26919154-26931654 GCF_018340385.1 Cyprinus carpio
GCATTCACACACACACACACACACACACACACACACACTGACTCTGTGTGTTTCTCTAGGCTTTACTGATGATTACGACCAAAAGCGATCCTCTAGAAATGGTTTAATTTGGAGAAAACAGAGAGCTGGGATTCATACATTGAGCTTTGGACAATTTCCTTTACTGCGTAAGTAAAAAAAAAAGACAGATTTTTCATTAAAAAAAATACACAAACGACATGCAGTGATTTTGCAATCAGTACACATTTTTGACTCACAATCACAGTCTATGTGTTTTCATATGGAAAGAATGGTGCTTTCCGCCTTACTCACGGTCATGGGTTCGATTTGGTAGGCCATGATCTGATAAAAAAAATGTATACGAGAAAATTAGTAAGTTGCTTTGAAGCAGCTACCAAATGCATGAATATAAATATAAATTTGTTCCTCTGAAGTTTATCACAAAGAAACAGTCCAAAGTATCTGTGATTTAGGAATAATTCTGTTATAAATAACCACTTGATTAACTCACCCTCATTATTTGTTCCATGACTTTCCTGAAAATGTGAATTTCAGGATAATCTTCTTACCATCTTGTCCAGACAACATCTGTTCTTAAAAAGACTAAAAGGACAATAATCACCATATAAATATCATAACAGGCCAGTGCTATTTTAGTGCTATTTATTATAGTTTCATTTATGTATAGGTTTTAATTTTTTATATGTTCAGTTTTCCATTTTACTTTCCAGTTTAATCATTTAGTAATTTTTCTCTTGAGTCATTTTAGCGGTTAAACATTAGGTTTGTTTTATTTTTATAGATTCCAGTTTGAGTTTTTATTTCCAGTTTGCAGAAAAATGGAAGGTAAATTAAATAAGCGTGCAATTTTGAGGTAAGGCACAGAAACATAATTTTCTTGTGAAACACAGTCAGTAATCTTTGTTTACAACTTTGAAAATCCCCTAGTTGTCAAGACAGCGTTTCCTACCTTCTATTATAGTCAACTAAAACCATAAAATAGATTTCCATTACTTGATAAAAAGTTAATCTGAAATTAAAAATAAATTAAAACTATTTTGCCAGCTAGCTGCCAAACAAAGCAACAGTGTCATTTTCATGAAATATGAAATTAAAAGTACTAAAACTATAGCAGCAATATAAAAATGAAAGCAGTGTTAAATGCTACATTTATATTTAAGCTTACAAACACGTTTTAACTCTTTCAATGCCAGCGCTTTGAAAAAGTTGCCAACCAACCAACGCCCAAACATTTTTGCAGATTTCTCTAAAAGTGCATGGCCCCCAGAATATTTGTATGAATATCTGAACATCATTACATAACAAATAAAGATCAAATCTACTTCAAACAAGAAAAAAAACCGTCATTTTCGCTTCTAAGCATTGTTTTTTGTATCAACATTGCATGTAGGTAAGTTGAATAAAAAAGAACATTTTGAGTAAAAAGCTGAGAAAATCCCAGTTTATCCGCTATAAATCGGATAATATTCGAGTAATAGCTCAAAGCACAAAGCTGCAGTAGATGTCTTCCATTCAGTTCTCCCAAAGCTTTCACAGTCCTTTCGGAATACCACATTTCACTCGGGAACATCAGACAAGTTTGCCATCAGATGCGGTTTTAGTGTGATGGATAGCATTATTTTTAATAGGCATCTGATTCCATATGAGATAACTGTTTCTGCAGCTTTCCTGTTATGGAGTTTCTAGAGATTCAGGAGGATGTGTGATAGCCGCTCTCTAGAGTAGTAACAGCGAGAACAACATGAGACCGGAAAACACTCAGTGTTTGGCGGGGAAAGCATGCGAAATAGGTTCTTCAGGAGGGGGATCATTAGCTCTTGTGTCTGTGTTTTTCTCTGTAGCCTAGAATGACCTCTCAGCAGGCGATAAAGAACCACGCTTGATTCCCGGATCCGTACTTCAACCATGGAGGACAAGCGGCGAGGTAAGCAACACTCCGCCAATAACGTCCTGCCAGTTCAAGTCCGCGCACCATGCTGGGGAGAGCTCCGGAATCGAGGACCAGCACTCCGGAATACCGGAGGGAAAACCCTGCGCGCTCATCAAACTCACCGGGGTAAATGCGCGGGAACACTCACAATAACAGTAATAAACACCAGAGAATGCAGAAGTACGGATTAGTTCAGTGCTGGCATCTATTGATCAGCCACAGCGCTGTGGAAGCTTCTTAATCTGGGAGAGCCGTTTCTGCAAACGCAATAAATAACACAAAAATACATATTTGATCTTCTACTAGCAATTTTTTTTTTACAGAAACTAGGGCATTTAAAATATTTCACAAATCAGGACACATTTTTATGGCATTAATCAGCAATATATCCATTATTTCAGATTTGTCATCATAATCAGCGTTTAGTCCATAATGCAGAATTTAATATTTCATAAGTTGGCATTATCTATTATCTCAACAAAACAAACTACATAATTGCTACTTTTATCTAGCGATTCTGACCTTTTTCTTCTTCTCATAATTCTACATTTATATCTTATAATTCAGGCTTTTCCCCCTCATAATTCGGCATTTATATCATAAAAATTCAGGCTTTTTCCTCATAATTTTGCATTTAACATATCACATCAGGACTTTAAAAATCTCTCGAACTTGTATTTTACTTTAAAAAAAAGGCTAACATATTAATGCGACTTTTTATTCTACGCAATTTCAGACTTTAATATCTCAAATTCAGAATTTTTTCTCCCCTCAGAATGTCTGCATTTATATAATCACATATCAGGGCTTTATTTATCATTAGTTGGCAATTCTATATCTCATGAATTATTGAAATTTTCCCTCACAAAAGTAGGCATATTGTCATAATTGACGTGGTTGTTTTTCTAGATATTCTGCAGATTTATATCTCACAATTGAAAGACGTCATAATTGACGTTTTTTTCTCTCATCTCATAATTTAGGAATTTCACTCATAATTTTAGGCATTATATCTTCAATTTAGACTTTTTTCTCAAGAATGCTGCATTGATATCGTAATTCTACATGTATATCTCATAATTAAGACTTTTTCTCAACTTTCTCCGATTTCTATCTCATAATTTAGAATTTCACTCATAATTCGGTATAAAAACTATTCTCAATTTAGAATTTTATCAGGAATTCTGCCATTTATATCATAATTCTACAATTTTTATATCTACATAATTAAGACTTTTTCTCAATTCTGCATTTCTATCTCATAATCAGAGAATTTCACTCATGAATTCGGTAATAAATATATCAATTTAGGAATTTTTATCAGAATTCTGCATTTATATCTAATTCTACATTTATATCTTCATTAATTCAGGACTTTTTTCGCAATTATGCATTTCTCATCTCCATATTTCAGAATTTACACTATAATTCGGGTTTGTATAAATATCTCAATTTTTTTTTTTAGGCAATTTATCAGAATTTCTGCATTTATATCATAATTCTACATTCTATAATCTCATAATCTAAGACTTTTTCTCAATTCGTAATTGTCTTCTCAAATTCAGAATTTCAATCATAATTCGGTAGTTAAATATCTCAATTTAGAACTTTTATCAGAACTCTGCATTATATATCATAATTCTCATTTCTATGCTCATAATCAGAATTTCATCTCATAATTATGCATAAATATTTCAATTTAGAATTTTTATCAGAATTCTGCATTTATATCATAATTCTACATTTATATCTCATTAATTCAGACTTTCGTCACCCCCACAGCAATCTGCATTTATTTGTCAACAAACTCAGGCCGTTTATTTATCATTAATTAGGCATTGTATATCTCATAATTCAGACATTTTCCCTCACAATTAGGCATTTGTCACAATTCAGACTTTTTCCTCTGAATTCTACACTTCTATCTCATAATTCTACATTTCTATCTCATAATTTGGACTTTTTTTTTTACATCTTGCGATTCCATGTTTATATCTTGTAATTCTAAGAAAAAAGTCCAAATCGAGAGATATAAACTAGTGAGAATTATGAGCTGAAAAGTCACAATTACCTTTTTATTCCTGTCCACGGCAGAAACAAGCTCTTCTGTGCTGGTCCACTTTGGACATTTTGATCGTTAAATTCTGAACGGTTAGAAATGCATAAAACATAGAAATTTAAAAAAATAGCTAGGATCCCTGGAAGTGTAAAGTATTTTTAATAACAGTACCTTCAACAACACGTACTTGAGTTATGTCAAAATGGAAAACTTGCAAGAAAAAACAACCACTTTTTTTTTTTTTAAATGTTTTGTAGGTGTATGTAAACTAGGATATAGCCATTAATACACCCCCACAAATTTGAGCTGCAAATAGCATCAGAAATTGTTAGCTTAGACCAGATCAGTTACCTTTGGTGCTGCAAGCCTGAATGAAGATGATGACGGTGCTTCGTTTACTCCTGCAGGTGATTGGGCTGCAGCCAAGTAAAGATGGAAAAGTCTCCATACGTCTCCTGTTCAGTAGAAAAGGTAAGATCTTACCTGACCTTCAGCCAACCTCATCACTAAACAGCCATGAATTACATCTGTAATGTTTGCTCATTGCATCCCTCCATACTCAGGGATATAAAGATGGAGACCAGTTGGTAAGAAATAGGAATAGTCTGCACACTAGCATCCCTAACCTTAGACTAGTGCACCATTCTTAAAACTAGTACAGTACAGCGCCCTAAATAGTCAGAGCTCTTTTTAGGTAATCAGCTTCAGCTGCTGCTTCTGGTTGTCAGATCTTGAGGATTTGATCAAGTAAAGGTCAGAATAACTGCAGGTAATATTCTCCAGATGGAACTCTTACTGCAGATCTTCAGCTCAGCTTTACTTGATTCTCCATCAATCATGTTTTAGAGTCTTCAAAATTGATCATTGCAGGATCTTTTGAGGAGCGTTTGTTTCCAGAAGCTTTTACTTTCACTGTTCCTCAGTGGAGGAATGATCTTCAAAAGCCTCCAGAACATACTCACATCTTCTGAGGAGCCTTTTATTTCTCATCTCTCAATCACGCACTATATGTTTGGAAAATCATTTACATCTCCATTCTCACCGAGACACATTACTGCAGATATAGAGCAACAGACTCATATTTAGATCATTTTATGACAGTGTCCTACAGTATAAAGATTCTCGATGATTTACATTACAAGGGTCAGAAGACGGCCCAGACGAACGAAACCTCTGCTGCAGTTGAATACTTTCCTCCAAACGGAACCTTCAACCTCATGTACTATCCATACTACGGCAAGAGAGCACAGGCAAGAACACACACACACACACACACACACACACACACACACACACACACACACACACACACACACACACACAGGTGATTAATTGTGTGTGTAACCGTCTCTCTCTGCATGTGTTTCAGGTGGAATTATTCTCAGCCCTGGTGGCTGTGAAGTTCACAGACCTCTATTTCAACACGGACTTCAACGTGGAGTGTAAGATCAACTCTAGCTTTAAATTCAAGACCAGCGAAAAGAGACAAGTTCGCCAGGCCGCGTAAACTTCGAGCTGCGCATCAACAAAGTGTAGAGCAAACGCATCTGCCATACACACACACACACACACACACACACACAGGAGATGGTAAGGAGTCCTTCATATCTCAAAGTGTTCAATAGTAATTGTCCGTCCCCATTCTACCTGTCTGACATGATGGGTTTCTCTCTGTGTGTGTGTGTGTGTCTTGTATCCTCTGTGTGTTTTGCGTACTCTTGACTGTGTCATATCCAGCTGATATCATCCAAAGTGTGAAATCAAGGAGCAGGAAAACGTCATCAAGCCTTTCTAGATCTCTAGACATAATCATCACGAACAATCCAGTGAATTCAGAGGGGCCACAAATCATCCCAAAACCTGCCAAGAAATTATATTTCACATAAAGAAAATGTGCTCCCAAAATATAGGAAAATAACACCATGATGTGAAAAATCTAAAATAGGCTTCATTTTCTGTATGCAAAATATATCATACCTTTGTCTTTTGATATCAAGCTAAAATGTGACCTGGATTCACTCGTTTAGTCTATATAATGGCTTACAGAGCGTATAATAAATAACACAAATTAGGTCAAATCTGGTCAAATTCAGGATCATTCATAAAATCTGTAGAAATGCGCATATATGATCAATATGATCAAAAATCGTCTCAGACTGTAATCTGTCACACATCGTTCTCTTAACCTGATATCTGTTTTATCCATTTATTTATTTATGAATTAAGGTACATTCATTATGTTATTTATTTATTTATTTATTTATTTATCGGATTTGTGGTTTTTATTTTTTATATACATATGACAACGTTTGTGAAGAAGACACTTTTGTAACGCTGTAATGTTTCATGAACCCACACACACCACACAACACACACACACACACACACACAAGCGAAGTTAAACTGAAACGATTGGCTGACGTTCTGCACTGCATGCTCAGACTGCACTCGACGACCCCGACACATAGCCAATCAGCTTTCAAGCTGCGCCATATCAGTTCGCTATTAATTAATTGCCCAATCGATGATACGTATTCGCGTATTCGCGGCATTTCATCCAGAATGTGTATGAAACGTGTACACAGCAATACCTTCTGGTCCGTAAGTGTACTGTTAATACTTGTAAATAATACAGAATCTGAGGTAGATAACGAAGAGAGTAGTTACGAAGAAAAGCGTGAAAAAAAAAAAAAACTAAAATTTGCCAATCCAAGTAGATGAATGAACAAATGTGTTTTCTTCCCAAAAAGTGTTTTTTAAATTTATTTGTTGTTGAGCACATCATGGGTTAGTGCCCGTTAGCACAGCGGAAATATGACGCAAACATTAGCTGCATATGTTTCTCTAAACTTTAGTTTGTTTCTTCTTAGCTTTTGTAGAATCTTAGATTTTTATCATGTGATTTGACATTTGGATGTTCAAGTCAAACGGTCAAGTCAGACTCCTGATTTGTGAGCGAGACGTTAGCGTAGTGCTTATTAGCGAACCACTAGCCTGCTGTCGTCGACACGCGGGTGGCCTGTCTGTGTTTATTTTTTCTCTTGTGTTCCTTCATTCCGCCCCCAGTAGTGAATGTGCTGTGTTTCTATTGGGTAACTGCCACAGTGTTGTGCGTTTGAAACATTGGAGGGTGTGTGTTAGAAAAGTCTGTTAAAAAAAAAGAAAGCCAAAGCGGGGAAAATTTTTCAATTTAAGTTAATATTTTATGTGTGTCGCACATCAGCACACAACTTACGGCCTGATGTTGGGATCGGTTCAATGTTTACACAGAGCAGTGATTAATAACTAGCTAAACTTACACTGCCTGCCGTACGTTTACTACGATCTACTTCACGTGTGCTGCCTGACCGCTCTACATCACGGAATAGATTTTATACGTTTTTAAGATATGGTAAATCAAGTTATTGCACATTATTTCCAATTTCTGTACTTTAGACACTGCAGCGATGCGTATTAGCATGTCGCTGCACCGAGCGAGTGTAGATCACGCACATTATTCATTTCCATAAGACGAAAAATCAAGCAGACAGGAATCTGGGACATCATTACCATGGAAGCAGCACATGAAGTCATCAGTGATCTCACTTGTTAAGTCGTGTTCATGTGGTCATGTTGCTCGGCGCAGTTTTGCAGGCGAAAATCCAGTCATTTCAATAGTTATCCGCGCGGGAGTTCCACATAAGGCAGAATAAATTTCCTGCGCTGACCAAGAGAAAGTGATGAAAGCTTATTTCCACCACGTAAGAAAAAAAAAATCAAGTTTAGGTCATAGGAGATTAAATTATGATGAAATTATGACTTTCAGTGTGGTAATCATGAATTTAATAGTTTAAATTTAAATAAATACTTTTACCATTTTGGAAATCGAAATTATGAGATAAAAAAAGCAAAAAAAATGTAAATAATTTGATATCAAAAATCTCACCAATCATGACTTAGTATGTCGTAAGTAATTTTGACTTTTGAAGTCATAATTTTACCTTTTTATATCATGACTTTTTATGTCATAATTTGAGACAGTATCTCATAATTGAGTTGGTATGTCAACTTTGAGTCTTAAAGTCATAATTTCAACCTTTCATCTCATAATTGTGACTTACATCAGCATTGATTTTTTTTATCTCATAATTATGACTTAATATGTAAATTTTGAGTTTTAAAGTCATAATTATGACTGTCAATTTCGCCTTTTTATCTCATAATTATGATCGTTTATGTGATAATGACTTTAAATCAGAATTTCAACTTATAAAGTCAGAAACGTCTTGTCTTATAATTAGGTTTTTATCTCATAGTTATGAATTGGTACATAAATTGTGACTTTTAAAGTCATAATTATGACATCACCTCATAATTTTGACTTTTTATCTCATATTTGACTAAAGTCATAATTTTGACCTCATCTTATAATTATGAGTTTTCGTCATAGTCATAACTTCAATTTATAAAGTCAAAATTCAAGTTTTTATCTCATAATTATAACTTACAAAGCATGATTTGTTTTTCTTACATGGAAGAAATGGGCTTCCATAAAAAGCTTACTGGTTTTTAAGTGACTGGTGTTTTTTACATGCAAAATTTCACAAATGTGACGTACATTTACAGCTTCAATAACGCCTACACGCTTCGGACAACATCAATGACACGGCGACAAAAACACATGTTACACAAACAATGGCAACGACAAACACACCTGCGCTAAAAGAACCTCATTCGAGAGCTTTCCACTCACACACACACGCACACACACACACTCTTTGTCCCCGTCTGTGTTTCTCTCCAAACCAATAACGCGACACGCTCGTCACTTTGAGTTCTCGCCGGATGACTTCTATAGCTCACAGACTCATCCCAGTTTCTCATCTGTCCTTCATAGTGAGACGGTGTCTTATTCTTTCTTCACTCTCTGTAAAAACACTGCTCAGAAACTAGATGTATCTTATTAAATATCCTAAATATACTGTTATATATTGCCTGACATGAAAATTGTGAAACTTATATTCGAAAAACAAATGATTATCATTATAAATGAAAACAGGAAATAAAAACATTTTGTGTTTAACAAACATATTTGCCTACAAGGTCTTATTTCAAACTGAATGCATGTCATGCACTTCTGTATTATACATTATACATGCATATATTTTATGCATTGCAATATGAAGCCATAATATGAAACTATGACAAGATATTTTTGAAAGGATATTTTTATATGATGATTTTATTTGAGTGATGTTTGTAATGTTATGTTTTGTGATTTTATGTAATGGGTTTTTGGGATGTAATTCCAGATCTGATCCTATGGGAAACTAAATCACAAAACTGTTTAAAATCTCATTTGTTTTTCTGGGATTGTTGATTCTCAACTGGTTTTGCATTAGGACTCTGGTCATCTAGTGGTGTTCAACACAATTCCAAATGTGTATGTTTTTTTAAACCACTTGAATTTAGTTTCACATGAATTTGTGCTGAACTTGTGGAGGGTTTGATTGGAAAACACAACCTTTGGCATCAGCCACAGAAGATACGGGAAGTGTTTTCTGATAAGTCTGTTTGTTTTACTAGCTGTGCACCATTACACGGCTAGTTGTGTGTTTTTGTTTGCATTCATCATGGGACCTGTGGCACATTTATTGGTCATGACCCACCAGTTGAGAAACACTGAGATTTAGTGGAGACTTTTGCTCCCGCTTTTCCCTTGGGAAAAACATCACAATAAAAGAAACAATCCAGTTCCAGAAGAGATTTGAACAGCGTCTCAAACTGTGCTCAGATCTGACAAGACATTAAAGTCTGTAAACTGGAACACTTCTCATCAAATTCCACCCAATTAAATGATCTGAGCTGCTTTAAACATTAATTTTATTGCTTTATACTCTTACTGCATGACAAAAAATGACATAAATGTGTCTATTTTGCATTTATGTTACAAGGCATTTTAGGAGAAACATCTGAAAGTTGCTACATTAACAGCTTTGAAAGAGCAACACGTAACATTGTTTCATTTGAGTATTTTAATGCCTTACACTGTTTGAGCAACAAACATGGATGATTTTGTGTAGTAATATAGAATGTAAGTGTTTGTATAAATGTATTGGTCAAATGTGTAAAGATGTATTAATAAGATTTCCCTGATTAACTGCTCATAAATAATTTAACAAAACTAGCAACACAGCGACATCTAGTGCATAAAAGAGAGACGAGAACATTTCACCTGCTGGACCAGACAGGATGAAAACGTCTAACAACCGCATAGCAACGTGATAAAAGTCACTCGGAAGAGCCTAGCAACCAGTGCAAGGGCCAAAATCACTCAATACTTCCCATAAGAACATATAAAATTAGTGCTGGTCAACGATTAATTGCATCCAAATTAAAAAAAAATCTTTATATATGTGTGTGTACTGTGTATATTTATTATGTATAAATAAATACACATGCATGTATATTTTTAAGCAAAAAAACAAAAACATGTTTATATATTACATATATTTATATATGATATAAATTATATATACATGGAAATATGTTCAAACTATATACTGTATGTATGTGTATTGATATATATATATACATAATAAATATACACTATTATATAAACCAAACTTTTATTTTGGATGCGATTAATCAATCATTGCCCAGAACTAATAAAAATGTAAAAACATAACAGAATCACACATATCACAAACAATCCAAATTTTATATATCAGGATACACAATACGGAAGTAGGCGGTTTTCTGTGAATGTGCGAGACTTCCGGTCCGTTAGCCGCTACAGTAAACGGTAAAACTATTTGCACTGCAAACCAGCATTTTCAAGAATATGATAATAAAATTCATTAATATACTATAATATAATATAATAACCTAAGAAATGCCAGTTTGCAATATCAAGCACGAGCTGTTTTGTACAGGTAAAATGAGTGGTGTTCTGTCGATTTTACAGTAATGCAAATACAGTAATTACGTGTTGTTTAGGGTTGTGGCTAGAAAGGATACAGATACAGCCAGAAACCAACCATAAATAAATTTTTCTAACTATTAGATCGTGTTTTAATAATTTCTACACCTAACAGCCTTAAACCTACCCAATGCAAAAACAGTAATTATCGTTGTTCAGCATTAGAAAAATGACGCAATATTGAAGTGCGCATGCGCAGTAAACACTGGAAGGAAAAGGATAGAATGGATAGAAAGGATAGAATGTCAGGACACCGGAAGTCTCGCACTTTAAAGCTACAAATAGCTGCTCTTACGTTAGAATGTTAATAGAGAGATAGGCTATATTACACATTTCGAAAACAACCTCAGAAGCTCTCTGGTGTAGCAGAGTGTTTGTATGTGTGTGTTAAGGCAGGTCCAACATGTTTCTGATCTCCAGCTCTTTCTGAGTCCGTTGGTGAATTTCTCGGATTGCTGCGACGACGATGCGCATGACAGGCTCCGCCTCCTCCTGCGTGCGCACGCACACCAGCTGCAGGAACGCGCTGCGGTCGGGCATCGCGCGAAACACCAGCTCTGCCGCGCGCTGCACGAGCCAGGGGTGATGCGGCGCTAAAACCTCCAGGTACGCATCGCGGCAAAGCTCGCCCAGGCTCCGCCCCTCGCGCTCCGTCCCCAGCTTCTCCAGCAGCAGCTGTAGCCATAGCAACGAGCGGTGGAGGCGGAGCAAAGTCCGACTGCCGGAGCCGGGCGTTTGCGTGACGCTCAAAGCGCAGTCGGAGGGCGTTTGCGTGTCGAAGGAGACCACGCCCCTCTGAAGCTCCGCCTCCAGCATAGAGCGCACGGAGCGGTAGGCGTGCGGAGGGGGCGGGGCTACACGCTTATCGGCTGTTGCGTTCAGTCTGACGGATTCTTCCAGCGAAAGCTGTCGGATGAGTGTGATCTTCTCCTCAACTTTATGAGTGAAAAAGCCCACCAGAGGGCCCAGGGCCTCCATAAACCTGCAGCACAGAACACAATCAGTGTGTGAGACCGAGCAATCCTGATTTCACTCCAGATACGCAACCGATTATCTGCCGATACCGACTGATTACAGTTCAACTGGTTTGTTTTTTTCTTGATCAGTTTAAAATTCTACACCTTGTTAACTGTTACTACACATTGCTACATTATAATTAAAGAGAAAACGGTACAAAATACAGAGATAGATATTAGCCAGTAGCCAAGATTTATTATGGTTAACAAAAAATACAAATTAAAAAAAAAAATTAATAAAAATTTAAATAAAAATGTAAAAATGTATTTAAAAAATGTTTTTATAAAACTTATTTTATTTTAGCTTGTTGCCAAGGAAATGTTTATCATTTTCATTTAGTTTAACTTGATGCAGTAAAATAACACTGAAAAGACACTGAAATAAAAACAAATAAAAATATATTGACATATAAAGTGACAAAAACACAGCAAAATTAAGTAAACTTAAAAAAAATAAAAATAAAAGCAGAAAATATAAAAACAAAAATTAATCCAAAATATTAATTTATCCCA
>NC_056619.1:26941654-26952034 GCF_018340385.1 Cyprinus carpio
GGATGTGTTTACCGTATGACAAAGTCTGCGCTGTCAATCTCACGTCCACAGCTGCTGTTCTTCAGAATCCCACCACTGCCAACCACAGCACACCGACCCAGACGACGCCCGCTCCAGGGGAAATCCTGCACACACACACACACACACACACACACACACACACACACACACGCACACACACGCACACTTGCATTCAGGTTTAAGTCCCCACCGGGATAGAAAGGGTACACACACACATATTACTGATATTATTATCAGATAGCTTTTTTGGAAGTAACTAGTAAAGTAATGCATTACTTTTAAATTTACAATAAAAATTCAGAGTGACTTTTTCAAAAAAGTAAGGCCAGTTACTTTGTTTTCCCATTTATTCACTGACAGCTCTGTGTTGAGAGAAATCGGCATTGCATTTAGCCTGAGGCTTATTCATTTCACTTTGGGTGTGAAAGAGTCTTTTCAGTTGTCAAAAACATAACTTTTTAATTTTACACACCTTCACATACACACCTCAGGCAACATGCTGTGAACAACTGCATTCATTTTGTATGTTTTTGTTGTGCTTGTCTCATATGGGATGGTCTGATTGATGGCCGTGTTGTGTTTGGTGAGGAATAAGGATCCTGTGGCGTTACAGCAAAACTGCAGCCTCATTCTGACAAAAACACACAGAGAGAATGTTTTTTAGCATCCAGTAGCTTTACAAGTGTAATCTCCAGTAAAATAAACCATCTCAGTATTTAAAGATGCATGGTTTTACCTGTTTTTAACTGCTTGCCTCATTTACAAAATGCATAAAAGAGAATTGGGCGTATGGTCCCTTCTACACAAAAATCGGCAGAGAATTGTATAATGACAGGATTTTGTTTATTTACATTATTTTCCTGTCCGACAATCTAAGCTCATTAGTCTATCATTAAAGTCTGTGTAGTAATATTAAATTTGTGTTCTGATTTTGTCACACCACAGAAAAATGTGTTAGCAATTAACCATGCAGCCAAATTCTTCTATTTATATCTAAAATTTTACAAAAAGTTGTCTGCTCAATTGTGCTTCTTCCTGCAAAAAAGATTATCTCTATGAAGAATTCCCCCACCATAGCACAGAAACTGCACTTGTTAAAATTACAAATGACTTGCTTCTTGCATCAGACCAAGGCTGCATCCAATTGCTAGTCTTACTTGATCTTAGTGCTGCGTTCGACACCATAGATCACGACATACTCATAGATCAATTACAAAACTATACAGGTATCCAAGGACAGGCTTTAGATCCTGGTTACCTGTCTGATCATTATCACTTTGTCTATTTAAATGAGAATCATCTTAATTATCGGTAATAAAGTATGGAGTGCCACAAGGATCTGTCCTAGGTCCTCTGCTATTTTCAATAAACATGTTGCCCCTTGGTGATATTATTAGCAAATACGGGATTAGTTTCCACTGCTGATGATACTCAACTATATATCTCAACAAGACCCGATGAAAGGACCGGGAGTACTCAGTTGAGTTCCTTAGCGTCTTGTGCTTGAATGTTTTTAAATCTTTGGGTTTATTCTAACATCTTCAATTCTTGTATTGCTTGTTTATTTTTGTTTTTTGAATTGTAATAATGAGCAGTAAGTGTATTGCATGTTTATGCTATGTTATGAGTCTTGTTTATCAGGAAACACTGATAAAAGCATATATACCCCAACTTTACTGGTATATAAATATTATTATGTTGAACTTCATTCTTGAACAGATGGCGCCGTTTTAAGCAGTATATAAAAAGTGTTTCTGTGTCTAATCAGGACAACGTTTCTGATGTCATACAAGGCTAACGGGTGTTTTTGGAGCAAGACCAATTTCTCTTTTTGTCCAGGTATGTTTCTCCATGTCGTAAACTCTAGGGGCAAGGCTTCTAAATCGGGGTGTTTTTTGGGGTGTGATTTTTAGCTCCCACATTAATCTTATGATCCTAAAACAGCAAACACTGTAAATCAGGGCAAGGACCCTTTAGGCAATAGACACATGGAGCAGGGACTCCTGATACAGAATGTGTCAAGCAGAGTTGGGGTACTTGGACTCAGGACTTGGACTCAGATATTTTGGACGCAGAAATTTTTCAGAGTACAGACGAATCCATGTCATGTGTAATATAAAATAAAAAGGGTTTGAATTCGCCTTTTGCCGAACTTTTTTGTCGTCCTTTTCAAATCTCACATCACATCAAAAAAACATTTATTTTCAATAAAAGGAAATAAGCTAAAAGTTGAAAATAAAGTATCAGGTAGGCTTATATTGTCCCAATAAGGTGGCATCCATTTAATAATTTGAATTTAAATTATAATTCATACTCAGCATGTTATTATTGCATACTGTTTTATTATGTACTACAACACTGAGGTGCAGATAATTGTCAATATTCGCAATAAGGAGTATAAATCGCAGAAAATCCTGCTATTTTAACATAGTGCAGTGTAAATAGTATTTTGCTAAGAAAATACTGGTATTTTTATTTATTGTAAATAGAATACATTACAATGTTCACTTAGTGTAAATAGCATCTATCTCCAATATACACAGTGCAAATAGCTGCTGCCTTAATTACATTATGTTATATGTATAGTATGTTAAGATATATGCACATTGTTGTTGCACATGCATCATTGCCTGTATATTACCTGTTAAAATGCATCATTCTAATCGATTTGCCGTCATACAAAGCATACAAAGCGTGTCTGTTAAAGGTGTTAATCTAAATATAAAGACACACAAACCTGTTCAGCTCGCGCTCGGTTGTGTTTGATCTGTGCGGGCAGCTCATGAAATCTGACAGCTCCTGCGTGAAGCTCTCCAGTTTTATACTGAGAAGGAAACAAACACTTTCAGTCCTCAGAAGGAAAGCTGCTTGATCTTGAGTCTCACACCCACCTTTTGGCCGGTTTTTATAATGGAAAACTTGTGTCTGAGCTTAACGCAGCGCAGCAGCTGAAGTGGGTCCCTCATCCCATCTCTAAAAGAAAACACAGTTTCCAAAGCCACCGTATCACATTTGGAATTGATTGAATTTTTAGGCTCTAAATATTCAACATGATCAATGTTTGCTGTCTCACTCAATCTCCTCATGTCTTCTGTCTCTGAGTGATAGTTTAGAGTGTTTTATCTGCTCAGAGCTCTTTTAGTGTAATTGCAGTTTCAGCTGAGCTTCTGGTGTCAGATCTTGAGTGATTTTGATGAGGGCGCGGGCGCCAGATCCAGCTATTATAAGCGTTTTTGGACTTGTCTTTTACACTTAATTTAACACTTTAGAAAGTTAATAAAGCAGGAAGTTGCAGTTTAGAGTCAGCGATATCATTATCTCATCTTATTTGCAAAGGATTGGAAATAATTTCGATTTATTTTTTATTTATTTTTAGTTTGTTTTAATCACAATATCTGGCAACACATTGATCGCCGGCACTTTAACTGACAGTAATAAAAAAAGGCCCAAGGACAGGTTTTATGCTGACAGGATTCGTCACTTGGGTAATGGAAAAGCATAAAAAAAATGATCATGATATTTTCTGTCGTAAACCTGATCAAAAAACAGTAGCATTTAACACTAGTACACACCGATCTGCAGAACAAGTAGGTTACAGAATGAAATGAAATACACAAAAACTAGCCTATGCTTTGTCATTCAGTAGCCTATAGTTAAAACTGAACAAATCATGCTATAAACTTTAATAAGAGCAATAGACAAAGTTATTGTAGTTATGTACTGTTGCATGAATAATAAACAACTGATACAATTATCCAGCCTTAAATATCGTATTTCAGTGATCATATTTCACTTAAGTATTTTTAAAACAGTTTAGACTTGAGGAACACTGAGCCTGATTTAAATTCCCAATTAATTAAATGTAAATGTAAATGTTCACCTGGATGAGTGTGTGTTGAGTGTGTAATAAAACACCACACACACACCTTGAAAGACGATCAGGAGCACCAGGAGCCTGAAGATCCGCAGGAGAGACGCCAGCTCCATCAGAGAGAAACACACGATAGTGTGTGTGTGTGTGTGTGTGTGTGTGTGTGTGTGACTGACGGGTGAAAGGTGACACCCCGCCTCTCTCAAACTCGCCATATAAACCAGTTCATAAACGTAGACCCTTGTAATTTGTGTCATTTTTAACCGGGAAAATGCTGTTCTGTTTTGTCTTTTTATTTATTAAAGTAGTTCTGGTGTGACTTTGAATCTTTCAGAGGATTTCCAGAAGGTAGAAATGTTTCATCATAAACCCACACTTGTGTGGTTAGCTGATACTTAATATACGGCAGTGGTTCTAACACAGACTAGTTTTTCTCCAAGAGCAAACGTTCTTCACTGACGCTCGTTCAAAGTTATCCTATCTGTTTATATTAAATGTTACTAATTGTTTCGGAACGTTCACAGGACTTTGAACATGTTTGCAAAATGATTAAAAAACAAAGTATGACGCTCTGACAATCGTATAATCAGGAAAAACTTTTAAAACATTTAAAAACCGCAAAACGTTATTTAAACATGTTTTTGTTGTTGTTTTAACAGAGCAACTAAACACAAACCTGAGCGCAAGATGAATAACATTTAAAACCGATTTTGAGATTTGTATGGCACACTGTAAATCATCTCAATCCAGTTTAAACACATGATAGCCAGTTTTGATATATTTACAGTAGGAAATTTACAACATATCTGGAGATATTATATGATGTTTTATATATTTATGTTAGTTAAATATTGAAAGTTTAGCTGAGTTGAGCAATTATGATTATGCATTTTATGGAAAACTGGCTTGGGCAAGTCTTCCAGCAGATGACCTCTGGTTATATAAACTATCATCAGAGAAGAGTTTAAGTAACATGTATCAACTGAAGCGATTATGATTGATAATGTCAACTGTAAGAATCCTAAACAGTATTTGTGATTTATGTTTGATGAGGAAACAGTGTTTAAATAATACCAAGTAGTTAAAACTGATTATTTTAGGGCAGGATGGAATGAATATGTTATTAAATTATTAAAATAATTCAAAATATCATCATTTGGGGTAAAAAAAACTAACAAAAAAACAACAACAGTGATTTGCCACCATCTACTGCTGGATTTAGTTTCATATTGAAAAAACTTATTTTTCCTCCATTTCATATTGCAGTGTTCAAAATGTTGTATTTAAATTGTTACATTTTGAATTGAATAATATTATTTATGCATTTATAACTGCTTTGAATGCATTCATCCCACCCAGTTTTATTTAGAGGTGGCTAGTGTTAAAAAGGCATCAGTTAATATGCCCCTTACTTTAAGTATTCCAGAGGATTTAGATTAAGTTACTAGAGTAATCTAAAAAAAAAATGTTATAAAATAGTTTTTGAAGCATGTATTCTGTTTAGTTACAATTAAGGCATACTGAATGTTAAAACGCGTTTTAAACAAAGTTAAGTGGTTATCAATACTTATTTTACTCTTAGTAATTTAATAATTTAATTACATTTACATTTAGTCATTAAGCAGACACTTTTATCCAAAGCGACTTACAAATGAGGACAATAGAAGTAATCAGAACCAACAAAAGAGCAATGATATACAAGTTTTATATACATGCTAAGAACTCTATAAAACTCCACAGTAATGATCTTTGACCACTAGCAACTGTCTAGCAACATTATAGCAACCACCCCAGGTACCCTAGCAACAACCTAGCAACCACCCCAAGTACCCTAGCAACCGCATAGCAACACCCTAGCAACCATCCTGATTACCCTAGCAACTACATACAGCACCCTAGCAACCACACCGATTACCCTAGGAACCACATAGCAACATCCTAGCAATGGCCCTGGGTACCCTAGCAACCGCATTACAATACACTAGCAACCAACCTGGGCACCCTAGAAGCCACCCTAGCAACCACCTCAAATACCCTAGCAACCGCATAGCACAACTCTAGCAACCACCCAGAGTACCTTAGCAACCACACCGATTATCCTAGCAACCACATAGCAACATCCTAGCAATGGCCCTGGGTACCCTAGCAACCACATAGCAACATCTTATTAACCGCCCTGGGTAGCCTTGCAACCGCTTAGCAAAACCCTAGCAACCACCCTGGGCACTCTAGCAACTGCATAGCAACACCTTAGCAACCACCTAGAACACCCTAGCAACCGAGGGGTGAGTTTTGCCATGGCAAGCACCACTCACATTTTCTTCAAGAAATGTACGTATCTAGTATACATTTTAATAAATACATTTTTAGTATAATTTTATAATTTAAAAGTTTAGTTCAAAAGTATCGCATCGGTATTGACGATACTGCCTTGAAAAATATTGGTATCGTATCGAAAACAAAATAAGTGGCTTCGCCCATCCCTAACCCAAACTGAACTACTTCTTCTTCTTCTAGTGTTTAATTGCGGTTTGGCAGACCAACATAAATGGTGCATTTCCGCCACCTACTGATCTGGAGTGTGGAGTGTACTTGGCTTTGGAAGAAAAGAAAAGAAAAAAAAAATTAATTCTATTTACTATTCCTGTTTTATTTAGATATTTAAATAATAATTCATGAATTCTTGATTGTCTTGTCCCATTTCCTAGTAATACTTTTATTGAAATTGTATAAACTCCATCCTTCCTAACTCTTGACTTAACTGTTGTCTCTCCCTTTCATATGCAGCACATTCTAAAAGAATATGCTGCACTGTTTCTAAACTCCCCGCAATGATCACAGTTTCCTGTATCATGCTTCCCCTATTTTTATAAAGACTATAATTTAATGCAGTGTGTGACCAATTCTTAACCTTGTAATAATGACATCTTTTTTCCTATTCCATATCTTTTCCTCTCATTTCCAACCCGTTCCTGAATTTTGAAAAAGATGTCTTCCTTTAGAGTCATTATTCCATATCTTTTGCCATTTTTACTAATTTCAATTGCTATTAACCTCTTGATTTCTGATTTACTTAATGATACATTAATTTCTATTTGTGGATGCTTTAATGCTTTCTTTGCCAACTTATCTACCTCCTCATTACCATCCACACCCACATGTGCTGGCACCCAGAGGGAAGAATACCAATACCCCTAACTGCCTTGCTCTAAATAAACCTTGCAAACTTCAAATATTAAATCTTGTCGAGATTCCGATTTTCCACTCATAAGACTAGTGAGAGCAGCCATTGAATCCGTACATATCACAATTCTTGATGGTAGAACTTCTTCAATCCACTGGTAGTGCTAATATGATAGCTAGTAATTCAGTAGTAAATACTGACACATGATCCGATAATCTTTTTGCAATTTTTATATTAAATGTAGGAATGAATACTGCTGCTGCTGTTCTACAAGACTCTGGTTCCTTTGACCCATCTGTAAATACCTGTAATACTGAATAATATTCTCGATTTACATACTGGTTCAACTACTAACTTAGTTGGTTGCTTATTTGATTATTTATTTCTTTATGTATTTGTAAGTCAATTAATGGCATAGGATACATCCAAGGGGGAATTGCTGGTATAGGAACAGAAGGGGCTATTTTAAATATTCTTTCAATCCCAAGCTATTTGCCTCCTTCCCTACTACCCAACCAAAGCTTTCTATTTCTTTGTATTCATACTCCCAACATTCCTTAAACTACTTCTTCAGGCAACTACTCACCTGATATACAATCCAGGTGTGTCTAACCAGCGCCCTCTAGTGCCTCGTAGTATTACAACACATAGAGTTTTAAATTCCATTACCCTAAGGATATGGGAAACTGTGACAGACGCTTCACTCTGTTACAGTGTGTTTTGTGTCTCATGGGATGGTCTGATTGATGGCCGTGTTTGGTTTAGTGAGGAATAATGATCCTGTGGCCTTACAGCAAAACTGCAGCCTCATTCTGACAAAAACACACATCTTATGAAACGTTTATGAGGACTCATTTCACAAGCATTCAGCTCTTAATAAACCCCGGCTATTAAACATTATAAGATTAATTCTGTTGAACTCTGAGACATTCTGAGCTACGATGACTGGATGTGAGTAATGAATGAAGCTACTAAAAAGACAATTATTTAGAAATATTCCAGGTGTTTTCCTTCTTTTCTCCAATAGAAATATTGCGAACTAAACAGGTTTTCTTGGGAACACTGTTTTAACTGGGAGTTGAAATCCATTTAACTAACAAAGAAAAAAAAAGAAAGAAAGAAAGAAAAAGAGGTATAGTTTATGCATTTTATGAAGCTTAACTACGCAAGCAAAAGGTCAGATTTTAAATATTTTTAATGATTATTTTTATTTTGCTCACTTTTTTAAATCTGTTCTGTTTTATTTTAACTTATTTATCTGTGCTGTTTTTTTTTTAATCTGTGCTCTGTCTGTGCACTTGTTCATCTGAGCTATATTAACACATAAAATAACTAATAAATAAATAAAAGTACTAGCAGCTCATTACCAGGGATTATCTATTACCATTATTCATTCGCTGTTAATTTCCATTAACCCTGAAACACAACGCAATAAAATGCAAAATTCAAAATACGGGTTAAAAACACTGGTAAAAAATAAATATGGGTTAAAAAATTAATTCCTTCAAATTTATACAGAGCTGTGCCCTATATTTATGGATTTTCTTAGAGACTTGCTGTTTTTTATCTGTGCACATTTTATTTATATCTGTGCTCTTTCTTTTTTAGCTGTCAATTGTTCCTCTCTTTCTGCCTGTTTCATGTCCCAGCTTTAGCTGTCTCTGCTGCACCAAGGTCAGCATTGAGAAGCATCAGCTTCTTCAGGACGTCTCTGGAGAGCCAGATGCGTCTCGACTTTATGACGTGATCGATGGCCTCCTCCACCATCATGTCATGACAGATCATCAGATACGCCAGAAACAGTCACCGAGAGTGCTCCACGCCCTGCTTGCAGCAAATCAGCACACCTTACCACCTGAGGAGAGAGAAAAACAGAAAGATGGACAAAACCTCATTCCTAGACTGTGAACACTTGATAAAAGATGAGAGATGGTGTGTGTGTGTGTGTGTGAGAGAGTGTGTTTCTCAGCTTACTCCGCTGGTTTATCGGTGCCTTAATCCAATGAATTGTGCAGCTGGCATAGAGTACTTGCTGATGTCAAGAACAAGCGCGATCTGTCTGCTCCAGCTAGGCAAGCTGTAATAATTGATGTGCAACCCTCTGTAATATCTGGACCCTGTATTGACCGATCCTTGTATGTCTTCATCATTAAATCTTCCCAAAAAGTACTTAAGTTGCTTCTTTGGGGCTGCAGCAATGAGGATGTGAGTGATGCACATCTCCGGCAGCGTCTGATTAGGTTGCTATCTCTCTGCTACAAGAACACAATAGCCTGAATTCAGTCTTTTCTTAAAAAGGGTGTACCATGTAGAATAAATGACAGAACAATAAGAGAAATAGAGTTGTGTTTGCAGACTTACTCATCTCCGATGAAGACCCTGGGCAGGCGTTAGTCCACATGTCTTTGTTTGGCGGTGTGGCCAGATTTCTTCAAACAATCCTCAGTTGGAAAAGCGTTTAGAGGGGCCGTAGTCTTCCAACATTGAAAGCTTCGGATGCCATACTAGATTCCGGCTCAGGAAAGCTTGCACCCGGTGCACAAGTTCCTCGAACAATGAGATCCCAATCATTTTTCAGGAGGATCATCTATAGATCCTCTTCCAGGTTCACAGCTCAGGGGAAGCTCCAGTCAGGCTCTGGCCGTACTGAGACTCCAACATGCTTTGGTCTGTGGATTCTGGAGGGGAAAGTACTGATTTTCTTTGTGTTCCTCACTGTAGCATATTCAGTTCTCTTGGTCATGGCCAGGCCATGGACTTTCTTAATCTTCATCCACGTTGGGTATTTTTCTGATAAAGAAGAAAAGCAAACAATCACGGCATTAGTACCATCTTAAACATGAAGAATTAGTTCAAACTGTAAGATGACATTTCTGTTTGCATCTCTTCACCTTTTGGGCTGACACAGGATTCCTCTGGATCAACCGGATCCAGTTTAGGTTCAGGAAGAGTTTGTTTGTTTTCTCTGATTCGCTCATTATCTAAGAAAAATACATAATTAAACATGTTATTTATTTATTTATTTATTTTTTTAGCGGTTTTAAGCTATAATTGCTGTCGCGTTTATGTCCGGCGTTTGCTGCGATTCTTCTCCAGCGCCACAGCGGTAAAAAATAATGCATTTACCAGGTTTGTGAATGCAGTTTAGGCAGTAGATCACGTGCGGCCCTCATGAATCGCCTCGAGAGGGCGCACGCCCCGCCACATCGAGCGCGGCAGCAAATGAGGACGTATGCTCGTGCTGATCAAAAAGACAAAGAGCAATGATATACTTGGTTCCCGCGCTAACGCAATACGTAGCAAG
>NC_056619.1:26953035-26999492 GCF_018340385.1 Cyprinus carpio
CTCCAAGGGTCTGGACATGCGATAAGTCCACTGTATGTTGCTAGATAGATGTCACAAAAAAGTCAAATTTGTGCAGAAGTGATCTGTTGACCTGTTTTGACATGTTGAGGAATTCTCGGAGGAATGCAATGCAGGTTTTGTCCTTCTGTGTTTCTGTGGTGTGAACAGCGCCCCCTTCTGATGACATTCACAAACTGACCAAATCACACAGTTCCAGCAGCCAGAGGCAGATTTCCATTTTTGAGACCCCGTGTAAACTTTAGTATTCAGTTCCCCAAATACTTTATTTGAAATGTGTTTTCCAGGATTTGATGATTCCAACTTTAACTTTAACTCAGCAGTGATTGAAATGTTTTGCTTTTCGCATCTTACAGCCCTTGACCAGCCTTTTAAAAAATGCTTGTTAAGCTTTCATTATGGTGTATTATCACCAAATTTTGGAATAAATTTTAAAGGGGTGTGTTTATGTAGTTTAAGGTTCAAAAATCATTATTTTCCACATGCTGTACATTATTGTTTCTCCTCTGTGCAGTGGTGGACGAAGTACACAAATCAAGTACTTGAGTTAAAGTGCAGATACGTATAATATAATTATTCTGTCCCTGATGCAAGTATGTTGCACCTCAACAGATAGTTAAACAGGATGAGGGTTGAAGAAAAAGTCGAAACCAAAAAAGGTTCTTTTTCGGTGTTTTACTTAGAAATCTTCTTTCCCACAACGTACATTTTTGTGAAACTACAATACAAAATGAAAATGTACATTAAGTATTAAGTATGAATAAAAGTAAATAGTAAGAAAGACAACAATAGTCTTCTTTGAAAATGTACAGCAAATGTTTTCTTAAATCCTATGAAATACTCTTTTTTTAACATGGATGATATTAAATAAACAAACTTACAGACGATGGCCTCTTTGGCATGAAATAACAGAAGAATATATCTTTATCAGAGAGACATCTGCTGCTGCATCACTGCTGTGGAGAAGTGAAAACTAAAATGGCCACCACGACCTCTAACCTAAGTCACATGATGCATCTTAACCAATTAAATAAAACCAAAATTAAATGACTACATAAATAGTCAGAACACTCCCCGTCTGGTATTTTAGAAATACCAATACTAACAATGCAACTGTTCTGTAGAACATTATTCATTCTGTCCTTCTGATGACAGAAGAAGAATCACTTGGGATACAGGTCTCAGATAAGTTTTACACTTCCCATCCTTGGTGACCTTGATTTCAATTTTCCTGACATTTTCATCTTCGGCTGGGAAGACCTTAGTGACTAGAGCCATCGGCCAGTCATTTCTCTTAACTTGAGCCTCCTTCATAAGTACAATATCTCCTTCCCTGATGTTAGGCTGGTTCGTGTGCCATTTGCGGCGACTTTGAAGATTGACTAGGTACTCACGTCGCCACCTTTCCCAGAAGGTGCTGGCAAGTTGTTGAACTTGCTTCCATTTCTGGCGGCAAAAATCCTTTTGAAAGTCCCCTGGAGGAGGAGACAAGACACCAACTTTCTGAGTCAAAAGAGTGGCTGGAGTCAACAGGGCGGGGTGAATTTGGGTCACTTGAGATCGGTGCGAGAGGTCTTGAGTTCATAATTGCAGAAACTTCTGCCAAGAATGTAGCCAGCATTTCATGAGTGAGATGAGAGTGACTGTTTTGAAGCAGCATGGAGTCTAATATGCGACGTGGAACTCCGATAAGTCGCTCCCAAGCTCCTCCCATATGGGATGCATGAGGGGGATTAAAGATCCAACGAAATCCTTCCTCATTCAAGTAGCTCCTAAAACTAAGCTCCTCTGCAAGCATTCCCAGCTCCTTACAAGCACCCTTGAAATTTGTGCCACAGTCTGATCTGATTTGTTTTGCTGGACCCCTTATGGCAAAGAAGCGGCGGAGGGCGTTGATAAAGGTAGATGCATCAAGAGAATCAATCAGCTCAAAGTGCACTGCTCGAATACTCAAACAGGTAAAAATGAGTACCCATCTTTTGCTGTTTGCCAAGCCACCTCGAGTACGGCGAGAGGCGACCATCCAGGGCCCAAAGACGTCAAGGCCGACATAAGTGAAAGGTGGATCAGTAGCTAGTTGATCAGGAGGAAGATCTGCCATTTTCTGTTCAACAATTCTTCCTCTGAGTTTCTGACAGATGATGCATTTATGGATCACACTATGAATGCGTTTTCTCGCCCCGACGATCCAGAATCCTGCATTTCTGATTGCACCTTCTGTAAAAAGGCGACCTTGGTGTTTGACCCGTTCATGAAAGTGTCTAGTGATGAGAAGGGCTATGTGGCTTTTCCCAGGAATGATAACAGGATGCTTTTCTCCTTGTTCTATAGGAGCATGCTTGAGTCTGCCACCTACTCTCAGAAGCCCATCTCGGTCAATGAAGGGGTTCAGAGTTCTCAGTCTACTGTTTTTTTGGATTTCCTTTCCTTCAGAAAGACGAGCAAACTCAACACGGTAGCTCTCCTGTTGGATACATTGTAATATCACAACTTTTGCCTGTGAGAGTTCCTCTGGGAGTGCATTGTCACAAAGATGCCATTTTTTTACAGGTACTTGCAAACTCAGTTTCGAGTCTGAATGAATGAATGATGTGAATTAAGTTGGATATAGCTTGTAAGAGACATTTCCAGGTCGAAAAGCGCTCAAAGCGATGTGAGCCAAGTTTAACAGGAAAGTCATGGAGTGTCAGATCTGTACGGTTAGAGTGTACTTCCACATCTGAATCAGGGTCAATTAGTTTGTATGATGGATTGTCTTCAAGACACTCTGAATCAGGATGAGAAAGAAACGCAGGCCCAGAAAGCCATGTAGAATCTTTCAAGTCTGAGGCGGGCACTGAACGGGTTGCGTGATCAGCAGGGTTTTGACTTGTGGAAATGTAATGCCACTGTTCTGGCCTTGTAGATTTCCTAATCCGCTGGACTCTATTACTTACGTATACGTAAAACCGTCTGGTTTGGTTATGAATATACCCCAACACTACTTTACTGTCAGAATAGAATTCCACAGCGTCTGGAGTAATATCCATCTCACCTTGAATGAGTTCTGCCACTTCTACTGCCAGGACTGCTGCTCCAAGCTCTAATCGAGGTACAGTGTGAGCAGACAGTGGAGCAAGCTTAGCCTTGCCTATCACAAACCATACTGTACATGATCCATTGTCATTCATCACTCTCAGGTAAGCTACTGCTGCAATTGCCTTTGTGGAAGCATCTGAGAAAACGTGAATTTCTTTCCTTTTAGCTGAAGATAGCGAAACCTTTGAGTACACTCTGGGTATTTCAAATTGAGCTAGATCTTGCAAAGAGTTTTTCCAAGCCTCCCATTCAGCTTCCCTGACTGTTGGTAGAGGGGCATCCCAGTCTTTGGTGTCTGCTGTCAGGTCACGAAGAAGGAACTTTCCTTGTATTGTAACAGGTGCTGCCAACCCAAGAGGGTCAAAAACGCTGTTGACAGTTGCTAAGACACCTCTGCGTGTAAAAGGCTTCTCTTCTGCATCAACACGAAAAGTGAAAGTGTCTGTTTTAAGATTCCAACTCAGACCAAGGCTCCTCTGAATAGGTAGAGTATCTTTTTCCAGATCGAGGTCCTTGAGATATTTCACATGGTCCTCCACAGGAAAGGCATTCATTACATCAGGACTGTTAGATGCTATTTTATGAAGCCTCAGGTTGGAACTTGCTAGCATCTCCCGAGTTCTTTTCAACAGACCAACTGCTTCCACAGCCGTGGGCACTGATTTCAGGCCATCATCCACATAAAAATTATGCTCCACAAAGGCTCTTGCATCTTTCCCAAACTCAAGTTCTCCATGTTGAGCTGCACGATGAAGTCCATAGATTGCTACCGCGGGAGAGGGACTATTCCCAAAGACATGGACCTTCATCCTATACTCTGTGACATCTTTCGAGAGGTCATTGTCCTCAAACCACAAGAAGTGGAGAAAGTTGCGGTGATCTTCTCTCACCACAAAGCTATGGAACATCTGTTCAGTGTCAGCAGTAAATGCAACTGCTTCTTTACGGAAACGCAGCAAAACACCCAGCAAGGAGCTATTCAGGTCAGGTCCTGAGAGAAGCACTTGATTCAAAGAAAGGCCTTTGTACTGAGCACTAGAGTCAAAAACAACTCTGATCTGTCCTGGCTTGCGAGGGTGATAGACACCAAATATAGGCAGGTACCACACTTACTCATTTTTCATCACAGGTGGAGCTAATTCTGCATGACCTGCATCGAAAATCCTTTGCATGAATGTGATGAAATGTTCCTGCATTTGAGGCTTCTTCCTTAGTGTCTGTTGAAGTGACAAGAGACGTTTCCTACTCAGGTCCCTATTGTTGGGCAGCTGTTGGCGTGGAATACGGAAAGGAAGAGGTGCCACCCAGCTGTTAGAGCTGTCAATGAACATTTCCTTGTCCATCAGTTTCAAGAATGCACGATCTTCAATGGAAGGGGCTATCTTTTCATCATCTTGAGTCCGTTCGAAAATAGTGTTACCCAGCAAGTACTCAGGGCAGGTGGATGGGTAAAAGCGACAGCCATGTAAAGAGATGGGATGATTTTTACTGCTTAGCTTCTCTTTCACCTGTATCTGATTAGGACATGGCTCACATATGCTTGGGCGTCCATTGAGAAGTATGTTTGTGCGGAACACGTCAACTGTGCTAGGTTTATGTGCTGACCCCAAGCAGACATTTCCCACTATCACCCAGCCAAAGTCGAGTTTTTGGGCGTACGGTGAATTATTCAAACCATTGAGCTGTTTCCTCACACTTTGTGGACTTGGATGATGTCTCTCCCTAAGAGAAGCAGTATCTTAGCACATGGATCTATCTCTGGTATTTCGTGAGCAATAGATATCAAGTGAGGGAACTGGCGTGCAATGGTGGGAGATGGGATCTCAGAATGGTCGTCAGGCATATAATTACACTCGATGAGTGTTGGAAGTGACACGTGTGTCTTTCCATCCATAGATACAGCTTGAAACCCAGTGGCTCTTCTTCCTGAAGTTTCTGTTAACCCAGCACAAGTTCGAAGAGTGTATGGATGCTCTGTTCCTTTTACTTTGAATAGATCAAAAAACTCAGGTCTAGCTAGAGATCTATTACTTTGCTCATCGAGCACTGCGTACATCTTGACCATAATTTCTGGATGATCCTCATGATAAACTCCTATCAAGCATATCTTAGAGCATGATTTGGGTATAGGACTGTCTCCACAAATCTCTGTGCATTGTGAAGTTACAGTAGGAGAAGGGCTTTTATCCTCCTCCCCGCCATGATCTGATGAAGGGTCTTTGTTGGCCCACGGTGGAGGACCAGGATGAAGTGCAGACACATGTCGGTCGCTTTCACATTCGTTACATTTGGTTACTGCCTTGCAGTTCTTTGCCAAGTGAACCGTCGAAGCACAACACCTATAGCACACACCATTTTCTCTAAGCAGTGTTTGCCTTTCTTTTCTAGAGTCTTCGCTCTAAACCCACGGCAACGTCTCAGAGGGATGAGGTTTGTTTTTATGTATGGGACACTGCTTTTCAACATCAATAGGTTCATTTTCGGAACTTCTTGTGGGAAGAAATCCGGTTGACGATATTACACCCGTCTTGTGTGTAGACACAGCCATCCTTCTTTGCAATTGTCTTTTAACCAACGGTTCTGCTTTGATCTGGGTTGTACAGACTGCACTATAGCTAAAGCTTGGATCGTTTCGAGTACGTGCTTCCTGACAGACAAAGTCAGTAAGAAAGGAGAATGGAGGGAAGGTAACGTTGTACTTCCTTTTGTACTCAGAACCCTGATAAATCCATTTTTCTTGCAGGTGATAAGGCAGCTTCTCCACGATCGGACTGACTCCTCTGGAGGTGTCCAGATAAGAAAGTCCTGTCAAGTACCCTTCAGCTTTAGCAGACTGAACCTCACGTAGCAGATCTCCGAGCTCTTGTAATTTCAGAGGATCTTGTTTATTGATTTTTGGAAATTTCTCAATTTTGTCAAAAAGTGCCTTCTCAACCACTTCCGGGGATCCATACATCTCTTCTAGACGATCCCATGCCATTTTAAGCCCTGCGTCAGGATACCTTATATTCACTGACCTGATGCGTCTCACATATTCTGATGACCGACTGCCTAACCACTTAATCAGTAAATCCAACTGCTCACTGGAAGAGAGTTTGAGCCCACTGGTGGCATTTAAGAAAGAGGATTTCCAAGCCCAGTAGTTTTCTGGGTGATCGTCGAATATTGTGAGCCCGGAACTAATGATCTCACGACGGGCAAGAAACCTTGCTAAATCACTCATTTCAACTTCTCCGTGGGAAGGTGACTGCATAGGAACGCCGGAATTGAAAGTCTGTGCAAGGGGCCAGTAATTAACTGGACTGTACGTGGCAGACTGAGGCTTTTCAATCTTGTTAGCGTAAGGCTTTGAGACTGAATCGTTGACTTGTTCAACAAAATCAGGTGGCACACTCCTATGAGAGCTTTCCTTTATCTGCTTGTTTTCACTTCCATAAAGGTTCATGAAATCAACAGGTGGGAGTGGCTAAACTTATTTCCTCAGGAGGAACAACAATGGAGTTATTTGTGTGCTGCTCCACATAATCACTCGTGCGCTGCACAGGGTCTGCAGCAGGAGCAATCGGGCTATGTGAACGATAACTGCCTTCCTCCATGCTCTCTACAGCCTCCTCTAATATTCTTGCCTCGGCCATAGCGGCAGCAGCCTCCTTTTCATGTTCTAGTGCTGTAAGACTGCCTTCCATGCGAACTTTTTCTACTTTCATTTCAGTTTCTTTCTTGACATAATATGCACGTGTACGCTCTGCCTCAGCTCTAGCTCGTGCTTTGGCAGCAGCCATGCTAGCCGATGTCCTACTAGACCTTTTTGACGATGCTGTTGAACGTGTAACAACAGAACTAGATTTCAGCATCTTCTCAGTCTCAGATTTCCTGTCACCCTCCATGACATAAAACGCATAGATAGTACCTCAAAGTTCAAGAATTGATGAAGAAATGGGATATGAGGAGATCATTCACTTGAGAGCAGACTCTGTAGCTTGAATGAAGAGATTCCGTCTTTCTATTGCATTGAAGCTCCGTCTTTTCACTATTCTGTCCCTGATGCAAGTATGTTGCACCTCAACAGATAGTTAAACAGGATGAGGGTTGAAGAAAAAGTCGAAACCAAAAAAGGTTCTTTTTCGGTGTTTTACTTAGAAATCTTCTTTCCCACAACGTACATTTTTGTGAAACTACAATACAAACAGAAAATGTACATTAAGTATCAAGTATGAATAAAAGTAAATAGTAAGAAAGACAACAATAGTCTTCTTTGAAAATGTACAGCAAATGTTTTCTTAAATCCTATGAAATACTCTTTTTTTTAACATGGATGATATTAAATAAACAAACTTACAGACGATGGCCTCTTTGGCATGAAATAACAGAAGAATATATCTTTATCAGAGAGACATCTGCTGCAGCATCACTGCTGTGGAGAAGTGAAAACTAAAATGGCCACCACGACCTCTAACCTAAGTCACATGATGCATCTTAACCAATTAAATAAAACCAAAATTAAATGACTACATAAATAGTCAGAACAATAATATTACTCCAGTAAAAGTACTCCTTTTTCAATTTTACTCGAGTGAAAGTACCAAAGTACTTGATTTTTTATGTACTTTAATAAAAAAATACTGATAGATTTATTTTGCAATTTTATATAGACTACTTAATTTAATTTTATATTTGCACATATTTTTTTATAATCTTACTGCTCAAAATACCTGGGATTTTCCCAAAGTAACCCCTTTATTGAGTCAAGATATATGTTTGTTGTTGATATGGACTACGTTGACGAGAGTAATGTTCACTGTGATGTACCTGAGAGAAAACAGAGCTGACCATCTGATCTTCACCAGGAAGAAAAAAGTGTTTTAAAGTTTGCTGTTTTGCAGAACATCACAGTTATATATGACATGAGAAAAAGGCCTGAAGTTAGGAAGAACATTTTAAGGAAAATATAATTATATTTTCAGAATGATTTTTAAAAAACACCCCTGGCCAAATGCCCCCAGAGGGCATCACTTCCCACTTTGATGATTACTGTAGTTACATCCTTTCTTTTTTTCCCACAGATGTAATCTATCTAGGTGGTTGAATAAAAATATTTGGACTTTATATCTTAAAATGACCTCAACTCAGCACCAGCAAGCTTGTTAGCTAGACAATTAGCATCAGCTACCAATATTTACTTATCAGTATGGTTATGAATAAAGTTGGGAATCGTTAGAAATTTTGCAGTTCCGGTTCTGGTTCTGCATAACGGTTCCGGTTCCATTAAAATCATTAACAACTATTAAAAACATTGTGGTAAGGAAAAATGCACAATACTCAACTACACAATGCTCAATAATACTGTTTATTACTTACTGTCAACTTAATTTAAGGGTTGGCAATGTCAAAATTCAACCTATATATTACAGTAATTTTCCATTTCCGATTCCATTTTAAAGAACTATTATTATGTTTTTTTTATTTTACAAATAATAATGCAATCAGGAGATGGTGTGATGCAATGAGTGGTTTCCACATTTTTAAACATTTAAAATGCATGAAAATAAATATTTTCTATCACTTTGTTTATCTCTCTTGAAATGACCTGTACACTAAATAATGTAACCCTCATACTTACATAACAATAGCAGTCTATTTATTTAGTGGTCCAAGTTGAAGTAAGTATGTATATTAATGACAATATGGGACAAATATAATGTGGCGGCAGGTGCTGCGCGCGGCCGGTGTCAAAGGCGCGAGCGCAGTACAGTCAGAAACATGTGTTTGGCAGTAAAGACACGATGCGGCGCGGCGCGTCTGTGGAGTGTGAGTCATTGGAAACAATGTGCTGAGTAATTAAAGAGGCAGGGTGGCGTTTTTGTTATTTTGTTTGTAACATATTTTACGGGAAACGCCGGATCATCACAACACCGACGCAAGGCTGCTCACAGCACTTGGTCACGTGTCGCACCAGACCCGTTTTCGGAACCGAAATTGCTCATGGTTCCGGTTCTTTTAAAAAAACTCGGTTCCCAGCCCTAGTTATGAAGAAAAATTAAATCTGTCTTACGTTAGACGGCTAGTTAATTCAAACAATATAAAAATGTATACTGTTGATAGAATAAAAACAGATGTCATATAGGGCTAAATGCATATCATTTTAAATATGACTTTATGAACTACTTTACTTCTAAAGTCGATACTATTAGAGATAAAATTGTAACCATGCAGCCATCAGCTACAGTATCACATCAGACAGTGCACTATAGATCCCCTGAGGAACAGTTCCGCTCATTCTCTACTATAGGAGAGGAAGAATTGTATAAACTTGTTAAATCATCTAAACCAACAACATGTATGTTAGACCCTATTCCATCTAAGCTCCTAAAAGAGGTGCTTCCAGAAGTCATAGATCCTCTTCTGACTATTATTAATTCCTCATTGTTATTAGGGTATGTCCCAAAATCCTTCAAACTGGCTGTTATTAAAGCCTCTCATCAAAAAACCACAACTTGACCCCAAGAGCTAGTTAATTATAGACCGATCTCGAATCTCCCTTTTCTGTCCAAGATACTAGAAAAGGTACTATCCTCACAATTATATTCCTTCTTAGAGAAAAATGGCATCTGTGAGGATTTCCAGTCAGGATTTAGACCGTATCATAGTACTGAGACTGCTCTCCTTAGAGTTACAAATGACCTGCTCTTATCATCTGATCGTGGTTGTATCTCTATATAATGGAAGTGCATTAGCATGGTTTAAATCGTACTTATATGACCGCCATCAGTTCGTAGCAGTGAATGAAGAGGTATCATATCGATCACAATTGCAGTATGGAGTACCTCAAGGCTCAGTACTAGGGCCGTTACTTTTCACACTTTTGATATGACCCCTGGGAGATGTCATCAGGAAACATTGTGTTAGCTTTCACTGTTATGCTGATGATACTCAGCTCTATATTTCTTCGCGTCCTGGCGAAACATACCAATTTGAAAAACTAACGGAATGCATAGTCGATATAAAAAACTGGATGACGAGTAATTTCTTACTGCTAAATTCGGAAAAAACAGAGGTGTTAATTATAGGGCCTAAAAACTCTGCATGTAATAACCTAGAACGCTGTCTAAGCCTTGATGGCTGCTCTGTCAATTCTTCGTCATCAGTTAGGAACCTAGGTGTGCTATTTGATAGCAACCTTTCCTTAGAAAGCCACGTTTCTAGCATTTGTAAAAACTGCATTTTTTCCATCTCAAAAATATATCTAAATTACGGCCTTTGCTTTCAATGTCAAATGCAGAAATGTTAATCCATGCGTTTATGACCTCAAGGTTAGATTATTGTAATGCTCTACTGGGTGGTTGTTCTGCACGCTTAGTAAACAAACTCCAGTTAGTCCAAAATGCAGCAGCTAGAGTTCTTACTAGAACGAGGAAGTATGATCGTATTAGCCCGGTCCTGTCAACGCTGCACAGGCTCCCTATCAAACATCGTATAGATTTTAAAATCTTGCTTATTACTTATAAAGCCCTGAATGGTTTAGCACCTCAGTATTTGAACGAGCCCTTGTTACATTATAGTCCTCCACGTCCGCTCCGTTCTCAAAACTCTGGAAATTTGATAATACCTAGAATATCAAAGTCAACTGCGGGCGGCAGATCCTTCTCCTGTTTAGCGCCCAAACTCTGGAATAACCTACCTAACATTGTTCGGGAGGCAGACACACTCTTGCAGTTTAAATCTAGATTAAAGACCCATCTCTTTAACTTGGCTTACACATAACATACTAATACACTTCTAATATCCAAATCCATTAAAGGATTTTTAGGCTGCATTAATTAGTTAAACTGGAACCGGGAACACTTCCCATAACACCCGATGTACTTGCTACATCGTTAGAAGAATGGCATCTACGCTCATATTAGTCTGTTTTTCTCTCTTATTCCGAGGTCACCGTAGCCACCAGATCCAGTCTGTATCAAGGTCAGAGGGTCACTGCAGTCACCCGGATCCAGTACGTATCCAGCCCTGATGGTGGATCAGCACCTAGAGATGACCTCTACAGCCCTGAAAGACAGCGGAGACCAGGACTAGAGCCCCAGAGACAGATCCCCTGTAAAGACCTTGTCTCAGACGACCACCGGGACAAGACCACAGGAAACAGATGATTCTTCTGTACAATCTGACTTTGCTGCAGCCTGGAATTGAACTGCTGGTTTCGTCTGGTCAGAGGAGAACTGGCCCCCCAACTGAGCCTGGTTTCTCCCTAGGTTTTTTTTTTCTCCATTCTGTCACTGATGGATTTTTGGTTCCTTTCTGGTGTTGCCTATGGCTTGCTTAGTTGGGGACACTTTATTTACAGCGATATCGTTGACTTGATTGCAAATTATTGCACAGATACTATTTAAACTGAACTGAGCTGCATGAGGACATCACTGAATTCAATGATGAACTGCCTTTAACTGTCATTTTGCATTATTGACACTGTTTTCCTAATTAATGTTGTTCAGTTGCTTTGACACAATCTTTTTTGTTTAAAGCGCTATATAAATAAAGATGACTTGACTTGACTTGACTTAACTTAACTTAACAAAACTGTGAACGTTATGGCAGCAGGGAAAATGAACGTGCATGAGTTATTTTATTTATTCTGTGTTATTTTAAGGTTTAATTTTTTTTTTTTACCTTAAACATAGAGACACTGATTGATGTGTCTGCATTCAAGCATTTCAGTGGGCTTAAATAGATCATTCTTTACAGCAGATTTAGTTCATGAACAAATGACAGTTTGACCTAAATATGATTTTCAGTTACAATAATTAATCCTAAAATTGACATTAGTAACTGTTCATTTGAGTCAGTGAGTTGTCGACTCAAGAACAGCTGCAATCGGATCATTCTAATTCGTGAATTAATCGTTTGGTGCGATGAAGCACTGAAGATCATCAGAGACTCCTGCCACCCGAGCCATGATCAGGCAAATGGTACTGCAGCATCAGGACCCGAACCAGCAAAACGTAAGACAGCTTCTTCTCACAGGCCATAAGACTACTGAACTCCAAATAGCAAAATGATAATCACCCACCTACCCCTACCCCTCACACTGGATTTCATCTACACACCAGCCACACTGACTCTGACAGCACTGTAGCATGTCTTGTACTGTATAGCATAGAAAACATGCAGCACCATCTTCTCTTTTGAACTACGAACTACTACGCTGAACTACACAGTAAAATACTAACAGTATTTACCACGGTAAGTCATATATAAAAGCTATACATACATTTACATGTCTCTTGACTATACTGTGTACTATGTGAATATTACGGAAATGTGTAGGCCCTATTGTATATTGTGTACGCTACAATTGTATATTGTGAAAAATTTGTATATTGTGTAAAATATGCATATTGTTATTCATGTATACTGTTAATTTTTCATATCTTGTTGCTTGTACTGCTATGGCAAAGAGACTTGTACCCAAGAATTTTGCCATCATCACACTTGTGTGACAATAAAGAGATTTGATTTGATAACTGGTGATGGAAGACCACCAGCATAATAAGTTTAATAACACTCATTCTCTTGTTTTATAAATTTTTTTGAAAGCACTGAATTGCTAAAAACTAGGGATGGCTGACGCGAAACTGACGTTTTGACGCAGTGTCGAGATCCCGAAGTGCTTATGTTTCGAAACACTGCTCTGAAGTGTGATTCGAAACACCCATGTCACGTGCCTATGTTTCACAAGTGTTTTGAGATCAGCATTGATTGACAGGGTAGGGAACAAACCACACAATCTCACATCTGTCTTAACCTAACTCCACCAGTTATACACTCCCTATTATTGTCTTCTTTGCAGCTGTAAAACCAGCAAACAACATTCTCTTCTTTAATGAACTTATACATGAGTTGGAATCGTCATTAAGAAGACATAAACCTGGATTAGACATATAATCAAGTAAAAAGGATAAACAGAATTAACAATTGGACATTCCCAAAACATGTGGAAAAAAGTACCTGATGATACAGTGTTACAGACATGGCTGTTATAGGTCATTGCAGTTTCATTTTAAATCTCTTGTAAGGAGTTATTTATACTCTATGGGGACACTTCATTTACAGCGATATCGTTGACTTGATTGCAAATTATTGCACAGATACTATTTAAACTGAACTGAGCTGCATGATGACATCACTGAATTCAATGATGAACTGCCTTTAACTGTCATTTTGCATTATTGACACTGTTTTGACACTGGTACCAAGATGGCGGCGCGTCCACACGCAGCGGCTTCTCTCTGTCCCGACAGAACGGTGTTTTCGTGTTTTTTGTCTTGTGAGTCGCAGTGTTTTTGTACGTCGTCATCGCGTCTATCTGTCTTTAAGCGCGCATACAGTCGTGAGTTTCTGCTGGATGTCGGCAGAGCCGCATTTTTGGAGTTAAACTCCGCGCACGCGGAAACTGCTGCGAGAGATCTCGAACTGCTCCGGAGGCCTACATCATCACCGACCCCCTCTACTGCATCTCGCCCACAGCGGAGGCGCCACAAGCGGCGTGAGAGGAAGCAGAAGAGGGGTAAGCGCGGAGGTATCCGGGCTAGGCTAACGGCTAACCCACACAAGCCATCCATCCCCACCGTCGTACTGGCTAACGTACGCTCTTTGGACAATAAACTGGACTACATCCGATTACTACGTTCAACTCAGAGGACTGTAAGAGACTGTTGTGTGTTTGTATTCACGGAAACATGGCTCAGCGACAGCGTTCCGGACTGCGCCATTCAGCTCGACCAGCTGACGTGCTATCGAGCAGACAGAGCTCGCGTCGCGGGAGGAAAAACCCGCGGCGGCGGGCTTTGTGTTTACATCAATGACGCGTGGTGCCGCGATGCTGTTGTGATCTGCAAACACTGCTCACCCCTGGTGGAGTTTATGATTATTAAGTGCCGGCCGTTCTATCTGCCGAGGGAATATACTGCCATACTGCTCGTATCGGTTTACATTCCCCCGAACAACAACAACAGCAACAGGAACGATGCACTAAATGAACTGTACCAGCACATCAGTGAGCAGCAGACAGCACACCCCGATGCTTTTTCTCATCATAGCTGGGGATTTCAACCATGCTGACTTAAAGAGTGTGTTTCCTAAAAATACACCAACACATTAACTTTCCAACACGAGGTAAAAACATTTTAGACTTTGTTTACACCACACAGAGAGGAGCTTACAAAGCCCTCCCCCTCCCCCACCTCGGTGCCTCAGATCACATCACTGTTATGCTAATGCCTGCATACAGACCGCTCATTAAAGTCGCCAAACCAGTTCAGAAACAGATTCAAGTGTGGCCGGAAGGATCGTCTGAGGCTCTTCAGGACTGCTTTGATACAACTGACTGGAATATGTTTAAGCAGGCTGCCACTTATAATAACTCCACTGACCTCCAGGTGTACTCGGAGACTGTCACTGCCTACATCACCAAGTGTATTGAGGATGTAACAGTCACAAAAAAACCATTACTGTCCGGGCCAACCAGAAGCCGTGGATGACAGGGGAAGTCTACAGACTCCTGGAGACGCGGAACGCTGCCTTCAGAGCTGGAGACGAGGGGGGCCTGAGAACAGCCAGGGCCAACCTATCCCGCGGCATCAGAGAGGCTAAGAGACAGTACTCCAGGAGGATAGCCCATCAATTCAGCGACAGCAGAGACACTCGGAGCGTGTGGCTGGGGATACAGACCATTACGGACTACAAGCCCCCACAGCGGACCTGTGACAGCAACATCTCTCTGCTGAACGAGCTGAACCACCTTCTTCGCTCGCTTTGAGGCACAAAACAGCTCCACTGCACAGAAGACTCCACCTCCTCCCAGTGACCAGGTGATGATGCTGACCCCGGACAGCGTGAGGAGATCCTTCAGCAGGATCAATGCACGCAAAGCTCCGGGTCCTGACAACATTCCTGGGCGTGTACTGAGAGACTGTGCAGCAGAACTCACTGATGTCTTCACAGACATTTTCAACATCTCACTTAGTCAAGCTGTTGTTCCCACATGCTTCAAAGCTACCACCATCATTCCAGTCCCGAAGAAGCCATCTCCATCCTGCTTCAATGACTACCGTCCTGTTGCACTTACTCCCATCCTCATGAAGTGCTTCGAACGGCTAGTCATGCACCACATCAAGTCTGCCCTCCCCCCCTCCCTGGACCCATTCCAGTTTGCATATCGGTCCAAACGGTCGACCGATGATGCCATCTCAACTACCCTCCACTCAGCACTCACACATCTAGAGGAAAAAGACTCATACGTCGAATGCTGTTCATAGGCTTCAGTTCAAGCATTCAACACAATCATCCCTCAACAGCTCATTCACAAACTGGTCGAGCTGGGGCTCAACACTTCGCTGTGCAACTGGCTGTTGGACTTTCTGACTGGAAGACCTCAGGCAGTACGTGTCGGCAGCAACACATCCAGCACCATCACACTGAACACTGGGGTCCCCCAAGGATGTGTGCTGAGCCCCCTCCTCTTCACTCTGCTGACCCACGACTGCACACCGTCACACAACTCCAAGCTCTTCATTAAGTTTGCGGATGACACGACTGTGGTGGGTCTCATTAGCAACAGAGATGAGACAAACTACAGGAGCGAGGTGAGCCGCCTGGCCGGGTGGTGCAGTGACAACAATCTCTCTCTGAACGTGGAGAAGACGAAGGAGATTGTTGTGGACTTCAGGAGAGCGCACACTCAGCATGTTCCTCTGACCATCAACGGTGCGACTGTGGAGAGAGTGAGCAGCACCAAGTTCCTGGGTGTGCACATCAGTTCCAGATTTTAGTGGTTCGACAACACTGCAGCACTGGCCAAGAAATCACAGCAGTGTCTCTACTTCCTCCGCAAACTGAGGAGAGCCAGAGCCCCACCCCCCATCATGTACACCTTCTACAGAGGCACCATCGAGAGCATTCTGACCAGCTGCATCACTGTGTGGTATGGCGCCTGCAACGCGTCCTGCCGGAAGACTCTGCAACGCATAGTGAGAGCAGCTGAGAAGATCATTGGTGTCTCTCTCCCCTCCCTCCAGGACATTTATGGAACCCGTCTCACTCGAAAAGCCCTCTGCATTGCAGGTGATCCCACTCACCCGTCACACAGCTTCTTCAGTCTGCTGCCATCAGGGAGGAGACTGCGAAGTCTCCAGGCCAGGACCAGCAGACTGAAGGACAGCTTCATCCATCAGGCTGTCAGGAAGCTGAACTCGCTCCCGAACTTACCCCCCCGTCCCTCTTCTGCCTCAGGCACCACTGAACTATGAACCCCCCCTCCCTCTAACATACGAATGTCATGCACCAGTCACTTTGTGCAGCAGTGGTCTGCTCACTACCTCATTCACCATGGATCTGACATCATTCTACCTCCTCATCAGTCAGTTTAATAAAATAACTGCTCTGAGCCCTTTGTCACTTTGTCACTTTTAATCAGACTGAATAAGCTATTTTTTTTATGCACTAAAAATCTTTTTATCTGCACTGTTTGTTCACTGGTTTGCACTCTATCTGCCATGTGCCTTGCGCTGCTTTTATTTAACCTTATTTTTATTTTATTTTTTCTATTTATGTCTTTTTTACGTTCCCTTATTGTATAGTTTTTATCTTATATTTTTATATTTGATCTAGATTTTTAGGCTCTACTGTTAGTGTTATCTGTATGCACCGGGGGTCTGAGAGTAACGCAATTTCGATTTCTCTGTATGTATGTACTGTACATGTGGAAGAATTGACAATAAAGCAGACTTGACTTGACTTGACTTTTCCTAATTAATGTTGTTCAGTTGCTTTGACGCAATCTTTTTTGTTTAAAGCGCTATATAAATAAAGATGACTTGACTTGACTTGACATGTGCCGGTATTCGGTAATACGATATATCACGGTAATTGACATGCACGGTATTGTTATCGTGGGCACTTCTAAATGCCGTGAATAATTATATATTACAAATTATTCAGAATTTGGAATACATTTTAAGAATACTATTCCCATCAGCTGGTCAAAATGCACATAACTGCTGTATGCGGCTTGAAAGACGCCTGGGTTCTCTGATGTAAACTAGCACGCATTAAAAGCACATGGGGGAACACGTGAGAGACGCGCTGAATGAAGGCACATTCACTCTCTGACAGCAGATGGCGCTAAACTGCAGAAAAAAGCAGCCTTTACTTTGGAAACCCTATAAATAAAGCAGCTGCACTACTTTCTAAAACGTATTTAAATAGCCATTCACATTTGTGGATTTGCAATGGTGTTTATCACAGCCAAATACTAAAATATTTAGACTTAATTGGCTATTTATTTTCAAACCTTTTTTTTTCATTTAAATCTGGACTACAACCTGCCCTAGAGCAGGGATCTTCAACCCTACTCCTGGAGATCTACCATCCTGCAGACTTCAGTTCCAACCCTGCTCCAACACACCTGTCTGTAATTATCAAGTAGCCCTGAACACCTTGATTAGCTGGTTCAGGTGTGTTTGATTGGGGTTGGAGCTGAAATCTGTAGGACGGAAGCTCTCCAGGAGCAGGGTTGGAGACCACTGCCCTAGAGTTTTGATTCTTTATTGTTAATTCACACTTTACATTAGGGCTTCATTAGTTAACATAAACTGCCAGTGAAAAATTCTTCTGAACATTCATTAATCTTAGGTATTCCAATATTTAATAACATGTTGTTAAAATTTAAAGTTGCAGCTGTGTTATTTAATGAGATAACATGAACTAAGACTAAGAATAACTTGTGTTGCAAATGTAGCTATTGCTCATTGTGAATGTTAATGCATTAAGGTTAACTAATGAAGTCTTATTGTACAGTGATACCTATTGGTCTTTCTAGTTCTTTTGCACATTAATCTGTGTAAAACTTTTAACTTTATATATTTTTCTGTATTGCTTTATTGTATTTAAATGTTCAGTTATTTTTGTTATAAAAAGGTTATTTAACCTGTTATACTGTATTATGACCCCTTTTTGAAACTAAATTTCAATACTGTGATAATACCGTACACTGTGATAAAAGCATGAGCAATTAATCGCAACAGGAAAATTGGATACCGGCATATCCCTACTCTATGGATGACTTTAAAATGGATAAGACGATGAGCCAAGTTTTTAGAAATTCAGACAATCTGTTAACTCACGATTCTATAGAGATTTAATCGAAAGAGGCTTTGCAGTGTGATCATTAAGTTTACTATATATTAAAGAAACAGATGGCCGACCAGAGGTTGGTGCGATCCATAAATGTTTAATTCATCTTCATTGTTTTTGTGGCAGATAAATGCTCCTACATTTCCACCACCCTTCATACTCTGGGGAGAGAAACTATATAGACCATGTTGGATTAATTTAATAAGTTCAAGTAATATTATCGTCTAAAAATCAAATAAAATTGACATCCATGAAGATTTTGAAAATCACAATAGTAATTTTTCAACCAACCAATGTCTGCAGGCGAACGTTAATGAGTGGGTCCTCTCTTCCTAGTTTCACTTTAACGAGGAACCCAGGTGATGAAAATCTGTGTTACTTTAAAACCCCTGACTCAACGTTTGTTTTAGAAAGCAGTGTTTGGTTGTTGATTGTTCAAGCGTTGCTCAAAATGGCTATTGCAAGTCTTGTATTTGTGGTGTTATTGTGTTACCAGTTGGTGCTCAATGGTAAAGTTGTTTCCACCTTGATGTAGTGTTTTAAATGTGTGTTTTTATTTATCTTTTTCTTTAACCTTATATTTTGTCTTCAGGATTTGCTACTCCAATTGGGCGTCCTTTACACCAGTCTGGTAGTGACCAAGTGCATGTGGAGCAGAAAGGTTTGTAGACTTTGTGTTGGTGTGTGTGGGGTGTTTATTTTTTATTTTTTTTCTTACAATGTGTAGTTTATTTAATGTGGCATACTGATTTCCTGTATTGAAACCATATAGTCACAATAGAATAATACAGCAGTGTGTGATGCAGTTCAGCTCTAAACTTAGCGTTAACCTTGTGTATGGTCAGACTGGTGTGATAAGTCTTGGCTAGTCCCTGAAGAGAATGATCACACCAGTGTGATTAGAACGTTCAGTGCATGCCAACTGCTGAATTCAAATCTGCTTTGGCTGGTGTTGATCCAGATCAGATGCGCCAAGCACTTGTAATGTTAAAACAGCTCTTCAGTGTGTTCGACCATATAATGCTTATCTTAGGTTTCAGACATTTAAGTACAAGTACTAGCAAAATTATACATCTATAGTTTGTAAATATGTGCTGATGTCTATGGAGGCAGCAGTAATGATCCTTACAAATCTAACTTGTTTTACTAACATCTACAGATTGTTAAATGGTATAAAGTTTAATCTGCGCTACTCCCAGTTTACTGGAGACCTGCTCTTAATGTCTTCTGGGAGGAGCGGATGAGTCTGCTAATTTCACAGCTCAGATTGAAATTAACATGGTGGTTCCCAACACCCAGTATTGATCAACTAACATGGTCCTAGGTATTTAAACTACCAAAAACATTTACTGAATTGGAATCAGATTTCAGTTTATTTATGAATATTAATGAAAAGTGATCAGTCATACAGTGCTATTGTGGCTGTGTTGTCGCATGACGTGTCACCATGAAAACAATAAGGCTATACATTCTAAAGTGATGGTTGCCTAAAATTCACCCTGGGGGCTCAGCTAGAATATTTTTAACTCCTGAGAAAGTGTTAAATGTTTGTTCCTCAAGTGTTAAACCCAGGTCTCATCTGAGATTATCGAACTATAAATGGGGCATGTGACAAGAGAAAATGTAAGACTTTTACATGCATGTAATCTGGGACAGTGCAAACATGAGTCATGCAGTAGTTTTAGTTATTCAAAATTATGAATACTGTTCTGATCTCTGTGCCCTGTGTAGTGGGAGGTTGTCCAAAACCATACAGTTCCACCCTTGGAGTAGTTTCACATTTAATACTTCAATGAAGCATACTTTTAAGTTGATCATGTCTTAGTTAAAATGTTTCTTGTTTTGGGTAAGTTCCAAGAGTTTTAGTTCTGAATATCTGAGTATTGTGTATCATTGTACTCCAGCTCTTGCGTCCTGTTTTCCAGATGGCCCCTTGTCTTGTCCTTATGCAAGCCAAAATCCAAACCCACCAGTGGTAGAGTGCAACTTGGCTGTTCTGCTGTCTTTGAATAATGCATCTGGGCTAGTTATCCAAAAGGGTAAAATTTTTTTATTTTATGATAATGCTTTACCATGAGGAAAGCTAGTTTCCTCTTATCTGACGTGTCTTGCACCAATTTTCTGTAGGTATTGATGTGAAGAATTTGTCTGAGTCCAGCTCCCAGCCTGCCAAAGGGCCCAGCACTATCCCAGCTGGGGAACCTAGCTCTCTGCCTGCTGTGGTGCCCAGCTCCCAGCCTGCCAAGGAATCCGTTGTTATCCCAGCTGGGCAACTTGGCTTTCTGCATGCTGAGGAATTCAGGCCCCAGCCTGACAAGGAGTCCAACACTTCCCCAGCTGCCGAGTCCAGTCCTCTGCCTACAGAGTCCAGCGCTCACCCAGTTGTAGAGTCCAACCCCCAGCTTGGCAAGGAATCCAATGCTATCCCAGCTGGGGGACCTAGTCCTCTGCCTGCTGCGTTGCCCAGCTCCCAGCCTGCCAAGGAATCCAGTGCTATCCCAGCTGGGGGATCTAGCTCTCTGCCTGCTGCGGTGCCCAGCTCCCAGCCTGCCAAGGAATCCAGTGCTATCCCAGCTGGGGGATCTAGCTCTCTGCCTGCTGCGGTGCCCAGCTCCCAGCCTGCCAAGGAATCCAGTGCTATCCCAGCTAAGGGAACTAGCTCTCTGCCTGCTGCGGTGCCCAGCTCCCAGCCTGCCAAGGAATCCAATGCTATCCCAGCTGGGGGATCTAACTCTCTGCCTCCTGCGGTGCCCAGCTCCCCAGCCTGCCAAGGAATCCAGTGCTATCCCAGCCTGGGGGATCTAGTTCTCTGCCTGCCTGCTGCGGTGCCCAGCTCCCAGCCTGCCAAGGAATCCAGTGCTATCCCAGCTGGGGGATCTAGCGCTCTGCCTGCTGCGGTGCCCAGCTCCCAGCCTGCCAAGGAATCCAGTGCTATCCCAGCTGGGGGATCTAGCTCTCTGCCTGCTGCGGTGCCCAGCTCCCCAGCCTGCCAAGGATCCAATGCTATCCCAGCTGGGGGATCTAACTCTCTGCCTCCTGCGGTGCCCAGCTCCCAGCCTGCCAAGGAATCCAGTGCTATCCCAGCTGGGGGATCTAGTTCTCTGCCTGCTGCGGTGCCCAGCTCCAAGCCTGCCAAGGAATCCAGTGCTATCCCAGCTGGGGGATCTAGTTCTCTGCCTGCTGCGGTGCCCAGCTCCCAGCCTGCCAAGGAATCCAGTGCTATCCCAGCTGGGGAACCTAGCTCTCTGTCTGCCAAGGAATCCAATGCTATCCCAGCTGGGGGATCTAGCTCTCTGCCTGCTGCGGTGCCCAGCTCCCAGCCTGCCAAGCAATCCAATGCTATCCCAGCTGGGGAACCTAGCTCTCTGTCTGCCAAGGAATCCAATGCTATCCCAGCTGGGGGATCTAGCTCTCTGCCTGCTGCGGTGCCCAGCTCCCAGCCTGCCAAGGAATCCAATGCTATCCCAGCTGAGGATCTAGCTTTCTGTCTGCTGTGGTGCAGCTCCCAGCCTGCCAAGGAATCCAATGCTATCTCAGCTGGGGGATCTAGCTCTCTGCCTGCTGCGGTGCCCAGCTCCCAGCCTGCCAAGGAATCCAATGCTATCCCAGCTGGGGGATCTAGCTCTCTGCCTGCTGTGGTGCCCAGCTCTCTGCCTCCCAAGCAATCAAATGCTATCCCAGCTGGGGAACCTAGCTCTCTGCCTGCTGCGGTGCCCAGCTCCCAGCCTGCCAAGGAATCCAATGCTATCCCAGCTGGGGGATCTAGCTCTCTGCCTGCTGTGGTGCCCAGCTCCCAGCCTGCCAAGGAATCCAATGCTATCCCAGCTGGGGGATCTAGCTCTCTGCCTGCTGTGGTGCCCAGCTCCCAGCCTGCCAAGGTATCAAATGCTATCCCAGCTGGGGAACCTAGCTCTCTGCCTGCTGCGGTGCCCAGTTCCCAGCCTGTTAATGAATCAAATGCTATCCCAGCTGGAGAACCTAACTCTGCTCAGTCTAGCCCCCACCCATTTACAAAATCCAGCACTCTCCCATCAATCTTAGGTGGCAAGCTGACTGGGTCCAGCCCCCTTCCAGTTGTGAAGTGCAGTGCTCCCCCCACCCGGGAGTCTAGTACTTACAGTCCTGAGGAGTCCCTCCCTGAATGTGTCATTGCCTGCCTGCTTCAACCAAAATGTGCTTATGCACTGAAGTCTTTTAGTAGATTTGTTAATCTCTAAATGTTGTGTTCACCTTGTTTTAATCAATAAAACCAGTTATTTCAATGGTGAAACATTGTTTTTTCTTTTTTTAAAAAAGCTTTGCCGCTTCCTATTGTAAAATGGTTCCTTTTTATTAACTAAATGTTTTCTTTGAGTCCTTCATGAACCTTGCTTTTTTTTTTTTTTTTTTTTTTTTTTTTTTTTTTTAAATGAAGTTTTGGTTTGACTTCATGCAGTGTCAACTTTCACCACCTGTTTTACCAAACTTTTGGGGTTAAGCAAATTCTAGGGCTCAACATTAGGCTAGTTTTATTCATAAAACCTTGAAGTTGACTGTTTTGCTACAACAGTCATGGCAAAAATTTTGGGAGTGACATTGTTTTGCAAAGTTTGCTGCTTAGGCTGTTATGGTGTTTATTCACATTGTTTTTAGATTATTGTGTAGAGTGATCGGATGCATTTTAAATTACCAAAAGCTTCATTGGCCAAAAAAAAAGAATCTTCACAATTTTTTTTTTTTTTTTTTGGTCCTGACATAAAATGACAAGCTACTGTAATCAATTGTTTTTTCAATCATATCAGCAGCACATGTGAAAGTGCAAATGAGTTCTAGTCAGGTTAAGTCACTATCGTACTAGATTGTAATAGCAGACTGATTGCTGTGGAAGGAAGAAGTCCTTCCAATCATTGCGTTCCTGTTAGCAATAGTTTCCTCCAAAGAAACACATGCAGCCATCATCGCTTTGCATTAAAATGGCCTCACATGAAAGGAAATTGTTAGAAAGAATATTGCACCTGAAAGAACCATTTACCGAATCAAGAACCTCAAGGAGAGCGGTACGACTGCAGTGAATAAGTCTTCAGGACGTCCCAGACTGTCCAGCAAGTGCCAGAACCATCTCCTCTTGAGGAGTCAGCTACGGAATCGTTTCTCCAGTAGTGTAGTGCTTGCTCAGGAAAGACAGCAGGTTGGTGTGACAGCATCTGCACACACAGTGAGAAGACTTTTGGACAACAGCCTGGTGTCAAGAAGGGCAGCAAAGAAGCCACTTCTCTCCAAGAAAAATGTCAAGGACAGACTGAAATTCAGCAGGAAGTACAAAAATTGTACTGCAGAAGACTGGTGCAAAGTTATTTTCTCTAATGAAGTGTACTTCCAACTGTTTGGGACATCTGGAAAATCAATTGTTCAGAGAAGAAAAGGTTAATGCTACCATGAGTCCTGTGTTGTGCCAAACATCCTGAGACCATCCATGTGTAGGGTTGCTTTTCAACCAAGGGAGTGGGCTCTCTCATAATTCTGACCAAAAACACTGCCATTAATAAAGAATGGTATCAAAAAGTCCTGCAAGAGCGACTTCTTCCAACGATCCAAGAGCAATTTGGTTTCGATCCGTGCATTTTCCATCATGATGGAGCACCATGTCACAAAGCAAGAGTGAAGAAGAAGCGGCTCAAAGATCATTACATTGAAATTTTGGGTCCATGGCCAGGCAACTCCCTGGATCTCAATCCCACAGAGAACCTGTGGTCAGTCCTCAAAAGTTTTTTTTTTTTGCCAAAAAAAGCCTTTAAAATGTATGCTTGTCATTGTTTTTAAGTAACCACAGAAGTACCATAGAATCATGTGGAAGAATAATCTACAAATACTGAAGCAGCCAACTTTGCAAAACACAAAACTTATGTCATTGCCAAAACTTTTGGCCATGACCGTAATCAAGGTCTGTGTTATATATATATATATATATATATATATATATATATATATATATATATATATATATATATATATATATATATATATATATATATATATATTAACCACTGGTTCTCTGGCTCTTTGCCAAAAGCACGGAGGCTGTAGTGTTCAATTATTATGCATTTAAAATTTTTTTAATCTTGGCTAGCTTAACCTGTCAAAAAAAAAACAGCCTACAAACCACATGAAGAAATAATCAAACATTGTCAAACGACAACTATAAATATGTAAAATAGGATAAAACACAGTAGTCTGTAAAGCCCGTAACTGTGACAATAAATGGGACATATAAGTATTCCTCTAGTTTGAGCTCCGTCACGTTATTTCTCTATCGTCTATTTTTTATTGTTGAAATCTTTTTTTTTGACCTTTTTTTTGTTTTCTGTTGTGTTTGGATATATCCTCTATTGTATTCTACAACATAAACATTAATTGAGAATTGTTATCACTAGTTTTATTTTGATTTCCCGAGTCCGCTAGTAGCTTATGGCCCATTAGCATCACCAGCGTGGGTTTCACTAAACCCGCGTGCATCGCTAATACTCTATTCACACACATTACAATTGCTTTACTCACTGTTACTTGCTTTAATGGCGGATGTTTGTCTACCTTTGATTGCAGGTGACGACACGTTCGAGCTGCATTCGGTGAGAAGCAGATTCGGGTCCTGGAGCAGAGGTAGGCCCAGCTGAGAGAGCGGAGAGCCGCGCTGGAAACCTCCCGGGCTGACGCTCACAAGTCCAGGGTAAGTATGCAGTGTGCTACTAACAGTCCCACCACCTCCACCCCGTGTGTTTCTCTGCACAGGTCCGGTGCACCCAGGACGCGATCTGCCCAGATGTCCTTCACGCCGGCTCCGGGACACCACAGACCCTGGGTGCATCCGCAGCAGAGGACGCGAGCCAGGCCCCGGGTGACGACCTCTTCCCCTCCGGTCTTCTAGATCTCCACACAGAACCGCTTCGCTCCCCTCCGTGAGACGGAACGCGACGATGTGATCGTCAGAAACTCCATCGTCCGACACGTCCGTGCTATGTGCCATATGCACATAAACTGACAGTCACCACTGATAAGCTACTACTAAATATTGTAGAAACTTAATTTTCTGTAAAGTTGCTTTGTAATGATTTGTATCGTAAAAAGCGCTATACAAATAAACTTGAATTGAAAACTTTAATTGAATCTAACAATTTCAAAAGGATATTTGGATCTATTTTAAACCTTTGTCTACCTTTTGTGACAAAAAAGTATTAAAACTGGGACACTTTCCCATCATTTTGGTGTTATTATATATATATATATATACAGGGCTGCTTGAAAGTTTGTAAACGCTTTAGAATTTTCTATATTTCTGCATAAATATGACCCATAATTGGATTTTCACACAAATCCTGAAAGTAGCCAAAGAGAATCCAATCAAATAAAGGAGACAAAATATATACTTTGTCATTTATTTATTGAGAAAAATTATCTGGTTTTAAATATTTGTGAGTGGCAAAAGTATGTGAATCTTTGCTTTCAGTATCTGGTGTGACCCCCTTTTGCAGAGTAACTGCAAGTATCATTTCTTGTAACTGCTGATCAGTCCTGCACAACTGCTTGTAGGAATTTTAGCCCATTTCTTAATACCAAACCACTTCACCTCTGTGATGTTGGTGGGTTTCCTCCTATGAACTGCTTGCTTCAGGTCCTTCCACAAAATTTCAATTGGATTAATTTTCTTTTTGGTGAGCAGTGGCTTTCTTCTTGTGATTCTGCCATGAACACCATGGTTGTTCAGTGTTCTCCAGATGATGGAGTCATAGTCATTAACATGTTGCTCAGAAGTTAGCCTGCAGTCCTTTGAAACCTAGTGGACTTTTAAACGTCTTGCTTTTAGAGTGTTCTTTGTTGGTGGAGCACTCCTGGGGAGGGTAACAGTGGTCTTGAATTTCCTCCATTTGTACACAATCTGTCTGACTGTGGATTGGTGGAGTTCAAACTCTTTATTGATTGATTGACTGAATACTTTATTGAACAACAACAATCAATACGAAGTGTTCAAAAGGATAAAAACACAAAAAGCCCATAGGCTTATTTCCATTGTGGTCCTTAAGATGGAAGATGAGTAACAGTACATGTACTAACAACATTGAGGACAATGAAGAAAGGGAGCATAAAAAAAATACATATAAATAAACAAAAAACACTATTTAAATAATTTTAAAAAAAAAAAAAAAAAAAAAAAAAAGATTAAACTCCCAAAAGACAAGCAGACACACAAGCAGACACTACAGTATTCCTACTACTTCAAGGATTTTATTTTTTTCCTCTTTATAAGTTTAATAACCATTTTTTTATCGAAGATTTAAAATGATAATAGGAAGAGCTCAACAGTTTAAGGTTTAAAGGTAAATCATTCCACAAGACAGCTGCAGAGTATAGGAAAGAGTACTTTCCCACACAGCTCTTAAAGCGGCAGGGCCTGTAATCTGTGGAACTCCCCCTGGTGCAGTAATTGTGCGTATCACTAATTTTTAAAAAGTAATCACATAAATATTTGGGTGCCAGATTATTTCTTATCTTATAAACTAAACACAGTTTAAGTTGAGAAACCCTCTCCTCCACTCTGAGCCACCCAAGACTTGAGAAATGGTTAGGAAGAAGATGAGTTCTAGGATGTAATTTAAGGATCACTCTGATTGGTTTATTTTGACAGATCTGTAGCTTGTCTTTAAGACCTTTAGTAGTGCCTGTATACCAAGATGTACAGGCATAGTCAAGATGACATTGAACAAGCGCATCAGCCAGGAATTTTTAATGTTTTACTATCTAAGAGGCTGGATATTCTTGCCAGGAACTTAGTCCTTTGGCTTACCTTTAAGATAATTTTTCGAGCCATAAGCTCCCCTGATAGTTTGTTATCTAATATACAGCCCAAGTAAGTAACTGCTTCCTTGGCTGTAATTTCAACAATACCTATGACTACTCTGAACCCCATAGCCTTTTTCAGTTTATCTCTGGACCCAAAAAGAATTGATTCTGTTTTGCCAAGGTGGATAGACAACTTGTTGTCTGTTAGCCAAACACTGAGGTTAATGAGTTCTAAACTAAGCAGCCTTTCCACCTCTGATTTGCCTTTATGAGAGACTAGAATAGCTGAGTCATCTGCAAATAAAAACAAATTACAGTTTATAGCTGACGACATATCATTGACATATAATAGAAAAAATACTCCCCTGGGGAACTCCGCAAATTAATTTAAGTGGTGAGGACAAGGACCCGTCCACATCTACCACCTGTTCTCTGCCCACCAGGTATGATCTTATCCACTGAAGAGATGCAGGAGAAAATCCTAGGGCTTTTAGTTTGTTCAAAAGGACATCATACTGAACCGTATCAAAGGCCTTTTGAAGGTCTATTAACACCATGCCACAATAATTCCCCTTTTCTACCTCTTTCCTAATAAAGTCTGTAAGATAAAGTAGACAGGTGTCAGTGGAATGGGCCTTTCTAAAACCTGATTGGAAGTCAAATAAAAGGTTATGTTCTGCTAAATAACTGTCTATTTGCTCATAAATGATCCTTTCCACAATTTTTGATATTGAACACAAGATAGATACAGGGCGAAAATTTCCAGGATCAGATTTGGGCCCCTTTTTATATAAAGGTATCACTCTTGCCACCTTAAATTTACTGGGGAAATGATTTTTTTCAATAGATAAATTAATAAGATAAGTTATGACAGGAGTGATTATTTCAGCAGCATCCTTAAGAAATCTGGCAGGGGTATTGTCAAACCCAGTAGCCTTGGAAAGATTTAGGCCTTTGAGTTTTTTTAGTACCAACTCCTCTGTTACTTGTTTGAAATAAAAAGTGTTTGGCTGAACTCCCTTTTCTTCATAAAACTTATGCACTCTCTGTGGATCACTAAAAACACCTGACGCAGATGGAAGCTTCTGCACCAGATTACTTGCAATTTTTGTGAAGAAACTATTAAAAGTATCTGCCACCACTTTTGTATCATACCATATGGACCCATTAATATCTAGGCCTATTTACCTTGTTTTTGCTTAGGGTTCTCTTTTATCCCCAAAGGCCTAAGAGTTGACCATAATTTCTTTGGATCATTTTTATGCACCTCAATTTTAGACATAAAAAAATCCTTTTTCGCCTCATCCACCATTCGCTGAACCTTATTTCTAATAACTTTATATTCTTTAAAAAGAACAGGCAGTTTCGTTCTTTTAAACTCACTTAAGATTTTATCCCTCAAGTAAATGGTGTCCAAAATATCATTATTTATCCAAGGCTGTGATCTTTGTTTAATCCTGGTCTCTTTTAATGGGGCTATCTTGTCAAGTATTTTCAAGAAAATAGATTGAAAACAATCCCATGCTGTATCAACATCACATATGTTAGTAATTTCCATCCAGTTGATATTATTAAGTATGTCCTGAAAATTATTAACATTATACCCTTTTAAAGATGGCTTTGAAACCTTTTCTAGCCTGATGAACATCATCAACTCTTTTTCTGAGGTCATCAGAGATGTAATTTTTTTTGTGCCATGATACAGTTGTGCTATAGATGATAGAATGAAATAGAATAGAATGAGATGCAGGGATGTACTAGGATGGAGGTGGTAACAAATAAATATAAGGTTATTGCATATTTTTATTGCATAATGTGTGCAACATTTAACTGTTCATTCATTCATTCATTCACTTTATTTATAGAGCACTTTACAACTGCACCTGCAGACCAAAGTGCTGTACAATCAGAAAACACTTCATTGAAACTCACAACTTAAAACAAGACACATCCTATTAAACAATGTACAATCAAAAAACATTTCATTGGCTAAAGACAAGAAATAGTTTTTGACTTCAATTTTAAAAGCATTTAAAGATGTGACCTCTCTAAGTTCCTGAGGAAGACTATTCCAGAGCCACTAGTCGAGCAATAGATCTAATCTGGAAAAGAAAAAAAAAAACGCTTTACTACAGCATTAATCTGCTTGTCAAATTTCAACTCTGGGTCAAACACCACACCTAAATTTTATATTTGGTCATGGCAATAATCGGACCATGAACCCAAATATGTGGACATATCTAAACATCCTCTGGCAGGGCCAAAAAACATAATCTTAGTTTTACTCTGGTTCAGCTGAAGCAGATTTTGAGTCATCCAGCACTTAACCTCCTCTAGACATGCAAATAACAAATTAGAACCATTATTCTCTCCCACTCTTATAGGTAAATAAATCTGTGTATCGTCCACATACAAATGGTAAGACATGCCATTTTTTTTTATTGAGCCCAGGGGCAACATATACAAGGAAAATAAAATAGGGCCAATAACAGAACCCTGGGGGACCCCACAAGTAACAGGCACTGCCGTTGAAACAAAGTTACCATACTTTACAGAAAATTATCTATTTGACAGATAAGACTTGAACCACTGTAAAACTGTCCCACTAATTCCAATTAAATGGGATAACCACTTTATAAGAATCATGTGATCTATTGTGTCAAAAGCTGCACTTAAGTTCAATAAAATTAGAGCTGTCGCATTACCGGCATCTCTGATTATACGGAGGTCATTAACAACTCGGAGGTCATTATACAGAGGTCATTAACAACAGTGCTGTGACCTGCCCTAAAACCATTATGAAGACTACTGTTAACAATAGAAATAATACTCGGCCAAACAACATCGACCATCTCCTTAAGAAGACGTAACGGAACCACATCACAACCACCAAATGTAGGCTTCAAACGCATAATGATGTCCATAACTTGTGACAGAGACACCTGCTCAAAGAGTTCAAAACTCCTTACACAAGCTGGTGACATCACAGACTCAGCTGAAGATGTAGGCAGATTAGTTTTTCTTTTTTATCTATAGATTATCTTTTCTACCTTTTCCACAAAAAATGTCTGAAACATTTCACATACCTCCAATGAGGGGGTCAAGGTAGAACATGCAGTTGGATTAAGAAGTCTATTAATTGTTGAAAAAGGGGCTGCAGGGGCATTATATTTCTGTGCAATGACACAATGACCTCAGAAAGCCAACCCTGGTCTCCTTCCTTCTCATCCATATGACTAGAAACTGTATTACACTTGTGCCGAAACCCGGGAAGGAAGGAGAACGACGCCGCCAGTACGCAGACTACGTCAGGAACACCGGGATATCTATTTGCGGAGATCATCACATCGCCCTGCTGGACTTGCGGGCAGATCAGGAACAACGATTCCAGGCGATGATGCGGGTCCAGCAGGAGGACCGCGAGCTGTTCCAGAGCTTGCTGGACCGGGGGGTTCGGACGAGGTCAGCTTCCCCCAGTCTTATCCCCGCCGCTCACATGCCTCTCACCAAGATGGGGGACCCAGAGGCCTTCCTGGATCTATTTGAGAGGACGACAGAGGCATGTGAGTGGCCCTCGATCAGCTGGCCGGTGTGGCTGATTCTGCTGCTGTCGGTGGAAGCCCAGAAGGCTGCCCAACAACTGCCTGTCCAGATCCTCCTGGTGTATGCTGACTTAAAAAGAGCCATTCTCCAGAGGGTCGGCCTCATTCCAGAGCATCACTGCCAACGCTTCCGGTCGTTGGAGTTGGCGGAAGCGGGCCGACCCTTTGTCTTGGCACAGCAGCTCCGGGACTCGTGCCGCAAATGGCTGTTGGCTGGAGGAAGCGACGCAGAGGCCATCTTCGACAAGGTGGTACTGGAACAGTTCATCTCCCGACTACCAAAGAGAACAGCCCAGTGGGTAAAGTGCCACTGGCCGGCGTCGCTGGATCTGGCCATCCAACTGGTGGAGGACCAGCTGGCGGCATGCTCCAGGGTCAGCGAACCCCTCCCATCCATCTCTCTCTCTCTCTCTTTCCCTTAATTATTTTTCTGAACATGTCTGCTGTATGCACATAAACTGACAGTCATCACTGATAAGCTGCTACTAAATATTGTAGGAACTTAATTTTCTGTAAAGTTGCTTTGCAATAATTTGTATCGTAAAAAGCTCTATACAAATAAACTTGAATTGAATATGTCACGTCACTTTCACTTTCACTGTAGTGTCTTCTGCAAACTTCAGGAGCTTGACAGAGGGGTCTTTAGAGGTGTAGTTATTGGTGTGCAGGGAGATGAGCAGTGGGGAGAGAACACATCCCTGAGGGGCACCAGTTTTGGTGGAGCGGCTGTTTGACATGAATTTCCCCAGTCTCACTAGCTGTTGCCTATCTGTCAGAAAGCTGGTGATCCACTGACAGATAGAGGTAGGAACATAGAGCTGGGTCAGTTTTGGTCTGGAGGGCCGTTGGAATGATGGTGTTGAAAGCTGAAACTAAAGTCCACAAACAGGATCCTCACACAAGTCCGTTTTGTCCAGATGTTGCAGGATGAATTGCAGTCCCATGTTGACTGCATCATCCATGGACCTGTTTGTTCGGTAAGCAAACTGCAGGGGGTCCAGTAAGGGTCCAGTGATGTCCTTCAGATAACCCAGAACCAGTTTTTCAAACGACTTCATGATGACAGACGTTAGAGTCACAGGTCTGTAGTCGCTAAATCCTGTTATCTTGGGTTTCTTTGGAACGGGGATGATGGTGGAGCGTTTGAAGCAGGAGGGCACTTCACACAAATCCAGAGATCTGTTGAAGATCTGTGAAAAGATGGGGGTCATCTGGTCAGCACAGGTCTTCAGACAGGCTGGTGTAACGCCATCTGGGCCTGGTGCCTTTCTTCTTTTGTTCTTCCTGAAGACCTGGCGCACATCATCCTCACTGATTTGAAGAGCAGGAGGTGGGGAGAGGGGGATTGCAGGAGGTGTTAACGGTTGTTTAGAGAGATGGTTAGTATGGGTCTTGTAGTTTGTGATGGCTTTCAGACCTTTCAACACTGATGCTGAGTCATTGGAAGTGAACTGATCTCCCAACTTTTTAGCGTAGTTCCTCTTGGCCTCTCTAATCTCCTTATTAAGTGTGTTCCTGGCCTGATTATATAAGACTGTGTCCCCATTTCTGTAGGCATCCTCTTTGGCCTGACGAAGATGTCTGAGTTTTGCTGTAAACCAAGGATTATAATTGCTGAATGTTAAATAAGTCCTGGTATGAATGCATATATCCTCACAAAAAACTAAAATAGGATGTTACAGTCTCTGTGAGTTCATCCATATCGGTGGTAGCAGCTTCAAAAAACACTCCATTTAAATCAGGTTTAGAAAATCAATTATATTCTTATGTTAAAACTTGTGGTTCATTTAGTGTCTTTGCCTTCCCTGCTCAATAATTAGATTTTGTTCCAATTTTTCTGAAGGAAGACAAATGAAGCAGGGATGTAGTTAGAAAATGATTTTGTGATTCCACTTGCCATGACCATATTTGGAGTTTCCTGCTGCCATGTTGACTTGGGGGGTTGGCGCACTTTGCTGCTTCCCAGTCTACATGAGACGTCACAGCGGTAGGTCGCACAAGTTTTGCAGCGATTCAACTAGGGATGTATTTCATGTAACACATGAATTCACATGATATTTTTGTATGATTGTGATTTAACCCTCTGGAGTCTAAGGGTATTTTTGGGGCCTGGAGAAGTTTTGTCATGCCCTGACATTTGTGCTTTTTTCAGTTTCTTATAAATATCTGAATGGCTAAAGTCTAATCTCACTGTAATCAGCACAAACTAGGCTATAATAATATGTGAGCAGCATGTATGATTGTGTTTTTGAGAAAAAAAATGTTATGCGTGGTTAGTGAAAAACTAAAAATGTTAAATCACTTGAATAAGGCAATAAAACACATACAGAAAACTGGTTCCCAGGAATTTTGAGAACTGGAGCTTGTGGCCTAGAATTTTTTTTTTCTAAATGATGTGAAAATCATCTTGTTTACTCTCACTTACAGAAAACAATATATTGATTTAAAATTTTCAAAGACACTTTTGTTGGTAAAAGGTCATATGCGAGTAGGCGTCAACTATCATGAATTCACACCTGAGAAGACAAAGACCTGCATAATGAGCTGCATAATGAGCCATTCAGTCAGCTGTGTCACTGAGAGCGATGAGTTTTTACAAGAAAGAATGTGAGGACAAAATAAATCTATATAATTTTTATGTTTGTAGTTTATTTAGAATATATTTAATTATCCCACAACATAATTTAATATTCACTTGTGTGTGCAGTTAAACAGTTTATTAGGATCAATCAAAGCTGACTTTCAAACTGAATTTTTTGCATCATTACTCCAGTCACACAATCCTTCAGAAATCCTTTTAACAATCTTATTTTCTACAAAAAAACATTTATTGTTATTATTATTATCATCATTATTATTATTATTATTATTATTATTAATGTTGAAAAGAGCTGAGAATATTTTTTTAAGTGATAAATTGAAAGAACAGCAATGATTGTTACATTTGTTACAGTTACATTTATTGTTACATTTATATTATTTACATCAAGCTTTTTGAATGGTATAGTAGTGTATATTGTTATGAAACTTCATAATATTTCACTTGATTATACATTTAGTCATGAATTATAGTTTGGAAAAAAGTCTTTGGAAAAAGTCTAACTAGTAAAATGTTTACATGTTATGTGAAAACTAGTACAAGTACATAAATAAAAAGAGACTTACTCATGTTTATGATCTCTGCTGAATAAAGTGTTTCATTCTTTTTTCTGAGGAAATCCAAATCTCAAATCCTCAACCACATCACATCTTTTTGGGGTGAATTATGTCTTATTCCTCTCATCGCGAAGCAAACAGTAAAATAAAAAAAAACTTGAAGAACAATCTCGCTGCGTTGTCTTCTGTTGTGTGGGCGTATTCAAAAGCCGCGCGCTTCAGTGAAACATTTGAATCTCAAAAGCGCGCTCGCTCGGGGCGGGGGGCGTGGGTCGCATTAGAAGATAATGAAGGGAGACGTGAAAAAACGGACATCGCGTTGTTTTCATATGGATTACTTTATCACAGAATATTTGTTTTCAGCAGCACTTGTTTAGTTTAAAAGTAGACATGTCAGGCTTTCTATAGATATCTCTCTCATGTCTCTTCGTTGAGTATTCACTGAGTTACAGTTCATTTTAATGACGCATTTGTATCTGAAGATCAGCGCAGACAAAGGCTGCAGACAGCACTCCTTGTTTGTTATCTTTATTTTATAAGTGCACAAAGTTTTGTTGTTATTATGTCTGTATACAAAAAAAAGTAGACCCTTTACAGATTCGATTGATGTATTGCACTTATCTGTACGATCAAAACTGAAAGTGTAATTTAAGTTCTTTTCGGGGTTATAAGGAGAAAATACCCCAAAACGCGTATACGCGTTAATCGACTCCAGTAAGCTCATCCAGAGTGTTGGGTCTTGCGTCTCTCAACTTTCTCTTCACAATATCCCACAGATTCTCTATGGGGTTCAGGTCAGGAGAGTTGGCAGGCCAATTGAGCACAGTAATACCATGGTCAGTAAACCATTTACCAGTGGTTTTGGCACTGTGAGCAGGTGCCAGGTCGTGCTGAAAAACGAAATCTTCATCTCCATAAAGCTTTTCAGCAGATGGAAGCATGAAGTGCTCCAAAATCTCCTGATAGCTAGCTGCATTGACCCTGCCCTTGATAAAACACAGTGGACCAACACCAGCAGCTGACATGGCACCCCAGACCATCACTGACTGTGGGTACTTGACACTGGACTTCAGGCATTTTGGCATTTTCCTTCTCCCCAGTCTTCCTCCAGACTCTGGCACCTTGATTTCCGAATGACATGCAAAATTTGCTTTCATCTGAAAAAAGTACTTTGGACCACTGAGCAACAGTCCAGTGCTGCTTCTCTGTAGCCCAGGTCAGGCGCTTCTGCCGCTGTTTCTGGTTCAAAAGCACACGCCTGTGCACGGTGGCTCTGGATGTTTCTACTCCAGACTCAGTGCACTGCTTCCGCAGGTCCCCCCAAGGTCTGGAATCGGTCCTTCTCCACAATCTTCCTCAGGGTCCGGTCACCTCTTCTCGTTGTGCAGCGTTTTTGCCACACTTTTTCCTTCCCACAGACTTCCCACTGAGGTGCCTTGGTACAGCACTCTGGGAACAGCCTATTCGTTCAGAAATTTCTTTCTGTGTCTTACCCTCTCGCTTGAGGGTGTCAATGATGGCCTTCTGGACAGCAGTCAGGTCGGCAGTCTTACCCATGATTGCGGTTTTGAGTAATGAACCAGGCTGGGAGTTTTTAAAAGCCTCAGGAATCTTTTGCAGGTGTTTAGAGTTAATTAGTTGATTCAGATGATTAGGTTAATAGCTCGTTTAGAGAACCTTTTCATTTATATGCTAAGTTTTTGAGATAGGAATTTTGGGTTTTCATGAGCTGTATGCCAAAATCATCAGTATTAAAACAATAAAAGACCTGAAATATTTCAGTTGGTGTGCAATGAATCTAAAATATATGAAAGTTTAATTTTTATCATTACATTATGGAAAATAATGAACTTTTTCACAATATGCTAATTTTTTGAGAAGGACCTGTACTTCTCCCTCCATCATCCTTCAGTAGTGTATGCTACTGAACCTGAACTACTCAACCTGAATGGCACACACACACACACCTGGACAGAGTATGAGTGATGACAGGACTTCATATCAGCTTCCGAGTCATCATGTGATTGACAAAATGCAATGCCATCAATTTAGCATTTTTAAACATTCGCTGGCTAGAAGGCTAGAAGACAGCTGTAGTGCAATGGTCCTCAATGAAGCAGCCCCTCCTAACTATACTTTCATGAGTGTCTGCAGGACTGTTAGGAGAGGTGGAGGTGGAGCTGCTCTATTTAAAGATGTTTATCAATGCAAGCAAGTGTCATTTGGTCAGTACTTATCTTTTGAATATCTAGGGATTGTGTTAAAATGTGCTCCATGCATTCAGTTTATCATTATTTACAGACCTCCTAAATACTCTCCAGCCTTTGTTGAAGATTTCACAGAAATGCTATCAATGATTTCCTCAGAGTTTGACAGTTTTGCTATTGCAGGGGATTTTAATATTCACATAGATAATGCAGAAAACAAAACTACAAAAGAAATTATAACTGTATAACTTTTGACCTGATTCAGCATGTGCACAAACCTACACACAATAAGGGACACACTCTAGATTTAATCATCAGTAGACGTCTAAATTTTTAATAAATTTTTTTTAATGTCTTAGTTTTTTCTTTTTTATTATGTATTTTGTTTGATTTTTTGATCTCTTCTGTATTTTATTTTATATCTGTCTCTGTCAGAAAGAGATGCATTAACGAGAACAATAGTGTGTTATTTATGGAGGCTATATCTTTAACACCACGCATTTCTGCAGACTTTGTTGATCTTCTCCTTGATTTCTTTAACTCAAAAGTTAAAAATGTTGATGAAGAATGAAGAAATTGATAGCAAAACTTTAGAAGAAATAGTACAGCACCTTAAATCGTCGACCTGCTATCTTGACACACTTCCCACATATTTTTTCAAAAGGGTGCTTAACTGTTTAGAAGCAGATCTCTTAGAAGTGGTGAACGCCTCACTTCTTTCTGGGACTTTTCCAAACTCCCTGAAAACTGCAGTTGTTAAACCCCCTCTGAAAACGATCACTCTTTATAACACCATATTGAGCAATTATAGACCAATATCAAATCTTCCTTTTATAGGCAAGATTATTGAAAAGGTAGTTTTTAATCAGCTGAACAAATACTTAAACTCAAATGGATACCTGGACAATTTTCAATCTGGCTTCTGACTGCATCACAGCACAGAGACAGTGCTCATTAAGATAATAAATGATATTCGCTTAAATTCTGACTCTGCAAAATATCAGTGCTGGTATTGCTAGATCTCAGTGCTGCGTTTGACATTGTCGATCATAACATACTACTAGAGAGACTGAAAAACTGGGTAGGGCTTTCTGGGATGGTAATCAAATGGTTCAGGTCATACTTAGAAGAGAAAGGTTATTATGTGAGTATATGAGAGCATAAGTCTAAGTGGACGTCCATGACATGCGAAGTCCCACAAGGCTCAATTCTTGCACCGCTCTTATTTAGCCGGTGTATGCTCCCACTAAATCAAATAATGAGAAAGAACCAAATTGCCTATCACAGCTATGCTGATGATATTCAGATTTACCTAGCCTTATCTCCAAATGACTACAGCCCCATTGACTCCCTCTGCCAATCCACTGATGAAATTAACAGTTGGATGTGCCAGAACTTTCTTCAGTTAAACAAGGAGACAACTGAAAACAAGTCATTGCATTTGAAAACAAAGATGAAGTTTTCAAGGTGAATGCATACCTTGACTCTAGGGGTCTAACAACTAAAAATCAAGTCAGGAATCTTGGTGTGATTCTGGAGACAGACCTTAGTTTCAGTAATCATGTCAAAGCAGTAACTTAATCCGCATACTATCATCTAAAAATCATTGCAAGAATTAGATGTTTTGTTTCCAGTCAAGACTTGGAGAAACTTGTTCATGCCTTTATCACCAGCAGGGTGGACTACTGTAATGGTCATCGGCCTTCCCAAGAAGACCATTAGACAGCTGCAGCTCATCCAGAACACTGCTGCCAGGATTCTGACTAGAAACAGAAAATCTGAGCATATCACACCAGTCCTCATGTCCTTATACTGGCTTCCAGTTATATTTAGGATTGATTTTAAAGTACTTTTACTCATCGTGACCCGCCGATAACAATGGTGGTGTAGTTCGATTGCTCCCTGACTCGGTATCCTTAATCAGTTTTTTCCTCAGCAAAACTATTAACATTTGGTTAGTTTTTGACTTTTTCTAACAGAGCTACGAATGAAGAAGACAAAATGTCAATTGACACTGGCTTCACTGGAGAAAAAGTGAGTTAAAGACCCCAATTATATTCCTGAGGGGGAGCTTTGTGCCATTGTTGCCGACGAGTTAAAGATGCACCTTAGCTCCGTCAGGGAACTGTTTAAAGAAGAATTCGCCCCAATTGCAGATAGACTTGGAGTACTGGAAGAGGATGTTTGTTTGATACGAAATCATTTTGATAACATACAAACAGCTCTTCATCATGCAAAAAAAGACACCATGAAGGTTAAGCTAGCAGTGGACTCTCTTCTGGAAAAGTTGGCGAGAAGCGAGGATAAAAGCCAGTCCAATATCCGTCTAGTGGGACTGAAAGAGGGGGTAGAAGGAGATAACCCTCTGGGATTTATACAGAATCATCTTCCTAAATGGATTCCCTCTCTTGCTGACAAAGTAATGGAGATAAATAGTGCTCCTGTAGCTCAAGTGGTAGAGCATTGTATTACTAAGCGCAAGGTTGGGGGTTCGATTCCCCGGGAACACATGATAGGTAAAAATTGATAGCCTGAATGCACTGTAAGTCGCTTTGGATAAAAGCGTCTGCTAAATGCATAAATTTAATTTAATTTAAATGATAGCCTGAATGCACTTTGCGGTGAACATTCGAAATCAACCCCTCGTACATTCATCTTCAAGATGCTGTGTTATTGAAACCGGAATGCAATCCTGAATGGAGCTTGAACCACTGGACAAATTCTTCATATAGGAGTGCCGCTGCTTTTCTTCCAAGACTATAGCACCCACACGGTGTCTAAGAGGAGAGAGTGATGGCATCGGCGAGGAGGAAGCTAACTCAGTTGGGGATATCATCCTTTTTGTTCTACCCCGTGGTAGTGTAAGTAACTCACAGAGGGAAGATTTATCTTCTCTAGACACTGGCGGAGGTTGAAAAATTCGCTCTCAATCTGAATCCGGCCACAAAGTCTTCTCTGAAGAAAGCTGTAGAACTGGAACTGTCTCAGGGCATGCTACTGTGTGGAACACAGAGACTAACACCTGAGACTAATGAAAACAAATGGGGAATACCTGGAATCAAATCATTAAACAACATGAGGAGCAAAACACAGACAAAACATGTAACAGAGTCTGACAGGACACGTTAATGGGTTTAATTAGCCCTATTAAGCGAACCAAATGCTTAGATTACCTAACTTGCAAAAAGGTCTCTACTGCCCTTATACAAGAGTCTCATTTAAAATCAGCGCACATACATCGCTTCCTTTTTTTGCATGTATATGCACCCACTGAGGGTGATTCCTAATTTTTTCAAGAATTATTACGTTTAGGTGTGAGTTTAGAGGACTGTCTTGTGGTGTTAGGGGGCGATTTTAATGCTGTGTTGGATCCCCAGTTAGATAGATCTCATGCCTCTAAGTCTGATTCAACAATCTCTGGATGTTTTAATTAATTTTTGCAACATTCCAATATATGCGATTTCTGGCGTTTACAAAATGACAGTGCTAAAGATTATACATATTATACACATTTCTCATCCTTTAATAAGAAGCATAGGGAGATCTGTAAATTTGAATTAGAAAAATAAATTGATCTACTAGAGAAGGAATTAAAAGATAATTTTTGTGAAACCAAAGCCAAATAATAAATGTTCTTAAATCAGAATTAAAATCCATATATTTACATAGAGCTGAATTCATCATACATCATACCAGACAATCATATTATTTTCATGAAGAACGATCTTCCAAGCTGTTGGCTTTGTGGTTGAAAGAGTTGGGTAATCTTAGGCTAGTATATCGGCTATTAGACATGAGGGCTCAGTATATACTCAACCTAAGGATGTAAACAGAGTGTTTGAAAACTACTACCAACATCTATACACTTCAGAATCCAACTCTGACCCAACAAATTTTGATTTATTCCTTAAACATTTAAATCTTCCCAAATTAAATGACTCTCAGCGCAACATATTAGATAGCCCTTTGAGAATCGAGGAATTAAAATCCACTTTAGATTGCATGAGTAGTAATAAAGCCTTTGGGCTAGATGGGATTCCCCCAGAGTTACTGATTCTTTGATTATTAATTCTCTTAACTTTGCGTTAGAAAAAGGGGCTTTACACAGAGACCAAACCACAGCTTTAATAACTTTGCTGCTGAAGAAAGGGAAGGATCCACTTGAATGCTCTAGTTACAGGCCAATCAGTCTTCTATCCATTGATTCAAAGCTGATGGCAAAAGTCCTGGCCTTCAGACTGCATCGATGTATAGGAGACTTGATTGACTAGGATCAGTCAGGTTTCCTAAGGGGGAGATTTGCTGCAGACAATGCACGTAGGCTTCTTCATATTATTCAACAAGCAGACTCATATCTAGCTTCCTCTGCAATCCTTTTTCTGGATGCACAGAAAGCATTCAACAGAATTGAGTGGAGCTTTTTGTGGTCGGTCCTAGAGCATTTTGGGTTTTGGCTCCTTTTTTTCTACAAGCAGTCAAACTATTTATTCCGAATGCTCAGCCAGAGTGCTCACTGGTTCTTACAGCTCCCCTTCCTTTTATCTTGGAAGGGGTACTCGTCAAGGTTGTCCCCTGTCACCCTTGCTTTTTAATTTATCATTAGAGCCTTTGGCCCAAGTGAACAGACAATGTCCCGCAATAGTTCCAATAAGTTGTATGAAAACATTCCATAAAATTTCACTCTATGCCGATGACGTTTTGTAGTATATATCAAACATCACTGACTCGGTTACGGAATGCTAGAAATTATTTGATACATTTGGTAAACTGTCTGGCTATAAGATTAATTGGAACAAACCCATACTTATGCCCCTTAATTTATCTGCTAAATCAGAGACTCAGACTTTACCCACTATGATTCCTGTCAGTGACCAATTTAATTATCTTGGAATCAGAGTTTTTCCTTCATTATCTTGCATTTCCAAGTGGAACTATCAGTCTCTTCTGGATAAGATTAAGAGCGATCTTCTGTGTTGGTCTCCACTCTGCTTGGTTCTTCATGGAAGGATAGCCACTGTTAAGATGAATATACTTCCAAGGCTAAGGTTTTTATTTTCAGTGATACCTCTGACACCACCTACTGGCTATTTTAATGAGATCAATACAGCAGTATCAAAATTCTTGTGGAATAATAAACGGCCTAGAATTTGCCTTAAATCTATGCACAGATTAAAACCTCATGGTGGTTTATTTCTACCAGATTTTTGATCCTATTATTTAGCATACCAGATGAGAGCACTTAGGACGTGGCTAGCCGTTGACTCCTCTGTCCCATGATGGGCTTTAGAAACTAATATTATATACCCATTGCATCTACAGGATTTACCTTTTACTGGAATATCTATGAAAGTTCTGGAAAAGTTTGGTCCAATTATATGCTATTCTATCAAAACCTAGAAAGCAGCAGAAAAGATTATGTGAATGTGACGAGTTGGCTGCCTCCCCCCTAATTATCATCTTCACCCCATTTCATAATTGCCGCCCTTCACCAGGCTCCCGACAGGAGTGGGTGGGTAAGAGAAGAGGGGCGCTGGAAGGTGTGATGGGGCACACCTGATGTAATTGGAGCCTCATCACCGCCGCTGTTTAAATGCCGAGCGTGCCTTTTCCTAGAGAGACCGGTCTCTTCCCCGTGCATGCACGCTGGTGTCCTCGTGGGTCCAGGAAGGGTGTGTAGAGGGACTCCTGTGCCGCCAGAGACGTGACCTGCCGGACACGTGCTCCAGACGAGAACTGCACCCGTTACACGGCCGTCGGGCCAGGATGCCGGGCCGTCTAGTCCCTTCAAGCGCCACGGTTAGCGAGATGGATGCCGCCACCCCTCGCACCCCGGAACGAAGAGGGGAGTGCATGCGGCTGCCAGACTCCACCTCTTATTTGGACCCTTCCTTCCTGAACACTACCTGCCCTTCACATTGCCCGAAGTACGATGAGGACAGCAGCACGATGAGGACACCAGATTCCTTTTTATTTTTGGACACTTTTATTCCCTTTTTTGGTCATCTTTTTGTTAATAAAAGCCTCTCCGAGGCCTGATGCCACCCCCACTGTGTCTGTCGTTTGCTCCTCCGGCCACAGGGAGCTTCAGGTTCTTACAGTGACCCCCATTTGGCCTAATAATAATCTTCGTACTGGTAACAAACCGTTTGTTTCCAAATGCTAGGTTGAATGTGGTATTTACACTTTAAAAGACCTGTAATGATTGTGGGCTCAAGTCCTTTCAGATCCTAAAGGAGGAGTTCTCTCTCCCAGGATTCTCCTTTTTCCTGTACTTAAGATTAAGATGTGCACTGAAGGCTTATGGAGTACCCTGGTCGATAAAAATTTCACCTCATCATATGGTAAATTGGATAGATTCTAGTATGGCTTCTAGAGGTGTTGTGAGTATAATTCATAAATCACTTGTGGTACGACAGTATTCAAACATTCCAACTGAGGGTTTCTGGGAAAGAGAAATTAACACTGTGATTGATTGAGACAATGTCTGGGGAAATTGTTTTGCTACCTCTAAAAACCCAGCTCACCAAATGATTTATTATAAGTTAATCTATAAGGCATATGCCACTCCTTGTTTATTATATAAAATGAAAAGAAAGCCTGACCCCTTCTGTTACCTGTGTAATAGCTCAAGTCAAGGTACATATATAAATATGTTCTGGGACTGCTAACGAATTGCGTTGGTCTGGTCCTTGGTACAGGACTTATTGTCAGATCTTCTGAAGACTCAGATCTAAAAGGACCCACTGCTTTTTATTTTGCTGGATGATTCGTTGCTGTCATTGTCTGTCAATCAAAAAAGGATTCTGTTTTTGCTGCAACTGACTGCTGCCAAAAAAGGTTGTCTTAATTATCATACTTGCTGGACATTGCCCTTTTGGAGTGTACCACAGCCAAAATACATGGTGCCACCAGAAAGACAATACAATTTTGGTTGGACCTTATTGATACGTTATCAGGCCTATTGAAATCCTGAGATGTACATGTTATCCCACTAATACTGTTTTGTAACACTGTATTGTAACCCCCCTGGTTGTTTTTTATGTATATGGGCAGATCTCGGCCTCTGCTGTATAAAAGTTATAATTCAAAATAGTTTACTAAATAAAGAATTAAAAAAGTATTTTACTCATTTATAAATCACTCAATGGCTTAGGACCTAATACATAGCAGATATGTTCACTGAATATAACCTAACAGAGCACTCAGATCATTAGGATCGAGTCAGTTAGAAATACAACAGGGTTCACACAAAACAAGGGGAATCTGCTTTTAGTTATTATGCCACCGGCAGTTGGAATCAGCTTCCAGAAGAGATCAGATGTTCTAAAACAATGCTAAATCATTTAAATGCCGACTCAAATCTAATCTGTTTAGCTATGCATTTTATGAATGAGGATTGTGCCATGTCCGAACTGACTGAACATAGGCCAAGTCAGATTTAATAACCAGCACATGAACAGCTTGTTTTTCTGGATTAGAACTTGATTTTGCAGGTAGTCTCAAACTGCAGTAGAGCACCTTACAAGAAAATTGTATAAATTAAAGAATCTAAAATTGCCATTCTGAGAGAGGAAAGAACTTGAGGTTTTGAAGAGAGAATTGGATTTCACATGTAACAGCAGCACTAGCTGTATCAGGTCTAGAACTGGCTTTCTCAAAAGAAAGATAGCTAACCCAATCAGAGAGGGATGAACTGTGTTCCAAGTGAGCACAAGGTTTCTCAGGTTTAGAACTGTGTGTCTCAGTGGGGAGGGAGGACCTGGGTTGTAGAGGTATACTTGTTTAGATGGGTGGGAGGAACTGTGTTCCACAGGAGCACCAGGTTGTTCAGGTTTAGAATTGGTTTTCTCAGAGGGAAGAGCACTTGGCTTCTCAGTTGGGGAGGAACTGGGGTTCTATGGGAGCAATAGGTTTCTCTAGTTGTGGAAAAGTATTGTTCTTAAAGGGGTGCTATTATGCTTTTTTTTACATTTTCAACTTTAGTTAGTCTGTAATGTTTATTTTTGAGCATAAAAAAGGATCTGCAAAGTTACAAAGCTCAAAGTTCAATTCCAAAAGGAGATATTTTATTTAACAGAAATCACTTTTCAAAAACTACAACGAATGACTCGTTTGGACTACAACGCATATTTTCTGGGATTTGTGAAATCACAAAGATCGACAAATGGGACGAAACCTGGTTGAGCTGCACTAGAGAAGACAACAAGGAGTGTTATCACTATGTTGGAGACGTGCTAGCTTTCCCAAGGCAGACGAACTTAGAGTGGTTACAATCATCCGGGTTTAAATCACGCTCAATTTGATTTGATTTTGACAAAATATTTACACTGAAGCTCGCAGCAGGCGGCTATGGTAAGGAGTGTGACATTTCCTGACCAGGCGCAGAGTGGAGCCAGTCACAAGACAGACTGGCCCAGCTAACCAATCACAGCGCATTTTGTATTTCAGAAGGCGGGCCTTCATTTGATACAGGAACTATTCGAGCCGTTCATGCCAGACTGGGGAGAGAGGTGTTGTAATAATGTAAAATATATGTGAAAAATAATGTGTTTTTCGAACAACTTAGCATGAGAGCCTGTTCTAGTACACACCCCCAAACAAAATCAAGACATTTGTAAAAGAGCATAATAGGACCCCTTTAAGTAAAAGTATTGCTACTTAAGGAATAATGTACGTGAGTAAAAGTAAAAAGTATGGAAAAGTAATATGGACTCAAGGTAAGAAAAAGTTTTTGCGAGTAAAAAGTGTTTGCTAAAAAACTACTCAAGTTACTGCGTTACAACTTACTTTAGTATTATTTTTCTATTTTAACCCAAAATGAGATGATTCCTTGTGTGAGCATTATGGAGCAGGGTTAACCCTAACTCTCATGTAACTGTAATGTCTGTTTCACAAGTGAGACCCAGGAAATCCCTTATATGGACAAATGCATATCAGATATCACTACAGCTGAATAACATGCAGGATAGAGTGACGCTTTGACTGATGAAAACGTGGAAGACAATAAAAAACACAAAATTGCAATGCAATGCTAAATGACATAGCTGTATCACAGTAAAGATTATAAAAGAATATTTTCTGTCTCACTGTGATAAGAAGCAACATGGAACCACAAAAAGCTAACTGTTTCAAACATGACTGATGTTATATAGTGATTTTGGAGCAAACACATGTTATTAGTATCTAAAAGTCATGTTTGATGCTAACATACTACCTATCCTGTTGCCAGGAGCAACTGTTTTATAACTAATTTTGAAAAGAAAAATTCATGTATAAAGATATGAAGGGCCAAAAGCAAAGAAGGGTAAGTGAGTTTTTTTTTTTCTGGGGTTAAAGAAAATGTTGTGTTATAGATAAGGTGCCAGTAAAAAGATAATGTGGGGTGTGGGTTAAGGTTGGGCATCGTTTGAATTTTTAATGATTCCAATTTCTTGTCAATTCCGTAATTTTTGATTCCTAATAAGGTTACAAAATAGTAATAATAACAATAATAAATAAACAAATATAAAATCTTAGATATCATTCCCCATATTCTAATTTACTTACTGGGAAATATTTCCTTGTTTAGCTGTAATACTATAAATGAAAATTAACTGGGCTAAAGAACACTTACACAAGGACTGTGTGTGCAGCAGAGAAAACAGGCACACGAGTTCTTCTTGACTTGAATGGCTTTAAAATCACATTGAAAGTGTAGTTTGTAACAGTAACTAAGGTGGACTTACAGTCCACATTTTCTGTTTTCTGTACTGTCACACATAGGGGCATAGCCTTCAATTTCAGAAATGAGGGGGGCAGAACTATAAATAATAAAAAAACTTTGCACTTTTGGTCTAATTAACAGGTTTTAATGTTTCTTATGTATTTTCATTGATATAAGAAATCTTTTCTGATGTATTTCAGTTGGATAAGAAATCAAATACACTGCTGACTGATAACCAATCATTTGTACTCTATAATATTTTTTTCCTGTATTTCCTAATGACACTTTTAGGATTGGTTGATACAAACATAATAAGGCCCCAATAGAGTAGTTTCTATACTATAATAAATGTTATGTAACATTATTCACTGGATTATTCTTAATTACTATATTATTACCTCGAAATTATCTGAAATGACCTTTTTTTAGCTTACAGCAATAGTTGGGATGGCTTACTGTCCATATTAGAGATTTCCTGTGCTCATAGGTTATTACTTATACTGGGCTTGTTTTGGACCTTTCTGTGCGAGAGCGTCCTCGAGACTTTCGAGTATGAATGAAATGCATGCGTGTTTAGGCGCTCTGTAATGTCCATATTTCTCATTTTGGATATGAATAAATCATCCGGTCATACATAGACATACATCTTGACACATACATCTTGTTTCTTTGCCCATGTGCTCACACATCCAAAGC